>NC_057809.1:471444222-471744222 GCF_018294505.1 Triticum aestivum
GCAGCAAGTAACAGTTGAATCGTTGTTGTCCTAATGCAATAAAAGAGAGCAGGAGCGAGAGAGTGGGATTGTATCGGAATGAACAAGGGGGTTTTGCTTGCCTGGCACTTCTGAAGATAGCATTGAGTCTTCATCAGTGTCAACGATCGCATCATCAGTATCACGTCTATCGAGAGGGGACAAATACCGGCAACATAGAAGGGAACACAATCAATGCAATGCACAATATGATGCATGATCATGACATGGCAAAATGAATGTGTTTTGAGCTAATGCAACTAGCAACAGATTAAATGAAGTTGGTTTGAATACAAGATTCAAATTTAAACTCCATATGTGATTATTCAAATGCCATTTAATTGATTTGTGCTAAACAGCAGCTATAAGTTGTTCTATCATGCATGAAAATGGTACAGATGGATTCCTTGAATTTTTCTGATAATTTTTCATATATAAATTATTTGATTTGGAGTTACGGTTGAATTTCTATGATTTTTAGAAGTTTTAGCTATTTTCTGGAATTTCCTGAATTATAATAAATCCAGAAAATTTATTGCGTCATCATGACATCATCATGACATCAGCAGGTCAACAGAGGCTGGTCCGGGTCAAACCTGACGTGTGGGGTCCACACGTCAGTGACACAGAAGCTAATCCCGCGTTGACTCGGGCTTTGACCCGCTACGGGGCCCGCTGTCAGTGTCTGTTAGTGTGTTAATGGGAGGGGGATTAGCCGCTAATGACGGTTCACGTCAGATGCGCCGGCGGTTGGACGACGGCGACGATCAGAGCGGTGGTGGCTCGCCGGAGTTGCGCCAGAGACGACGGTTCGACGCGCCAGGGGCACCAGAGGATAGCCCGTGCCCGCGCGCATCTAGGGAAACCATCGGGAGGTGCGGGGGTGGACGGAGTTCGCCGGAGGCGAGGTTGTGGCGGCGGCCGGAGTTCGGCGCCGATGGAAACGACGACACCGTGCACGGGAGGAGCTACGGTTAGCATCTACGTGTTCTACAAAAGCTCACGAACCCAACGGAGGCACGCACGGGACCAAATGGCCACTGGAGCCTCGTCGGCGATGAGCTTGTGCGGCGGCGTACTGTCGGGGAAGAGAGGCGCGGCTGCTACGGCATGCTAGAGAGAAAACGGAGAGGGGGAGGATGATTAGGAGCTCACGTGGAGTGCAGTGGTGGCCTCGGCGTGTTCGGGGAAGCTCGGACGGCGACGAATCGACGGCGACCATCGGCGGCGGTCGAGGACGAAGACGATGGCGTGGAGGCGAAGTAGAGCTTCCCGAGGGGCTTGGCTCGGTGGGGAGGAAGAGGGGATCGGGGAGGAGCTTCCTGGGGCGTCGGTGAGGCTTCGGGATGGCTGCGGCCGCGGTAGCGGCGTCGGCGGCGACGAGCTCCGCTCGGTCGCGGGAGGGAGAGGGAGCAGAGGGGGATAGGGACGGAGGGAGAGACACGGGAGAGTGAGCGAGGGTCGAGGGAGCCGCGTGGCGTCTCCAGGGAGTAGCGGAGGCAAGCAGGGAGGCAGGAGGTGGCCGAGGCGGCATCGGCGCTCGCCACCGAGCTGCTTCGGTGCGAGGGGAGGAAGACGACAGGAGAGGGGTGGGCTGGGCCGGCCAAGTGGGGGAGCTGGGCCGGCTGGGCTGGACAGGTAAGCGCCAGGTAAGTCTTCTGCTCTGTTTTATTTTTTTCTGTTTTGTTTTGTTTAATTTATTTTGCCACTGTTTTGAATTTAAAATAATTCAAACAATGCCAAAAACTCCTCTGAATATTTTATATTGCTAGATGGACTTTTCCAAAAGCTTATAAAATATTTCAGGGGGTATTTGAAATTATATTCTAATTATATGAATATAATTCAAATTCAAATAGCTAATGAATTAAATCCAAAGTCCCAAAAATAATTCCTTAAAAATGTTCAATATTTTGGTTGGGACCAGAACCCTTACCAAAATTTATCAAACATTTAAGAAGAGCATTTTTGGAGCAATGAATGAGATTTCTAGGGTTTTTGCCCCTCTTTTATTTAAGTTTTTGAGGCTTCCAAAATTCCTCAGTTCAAGTTTCGAAAATATAGACATGATGCACACATGAAGCTAGCCTAGAGCACTACCAGCAGCTAGGGATGTGACAGAGGAGAAAATCATAAGCAAGCTTTCGGGACGAGACTCCGCCGCCACAAGACAAAACCTTGGCGGAACCAATCTAGGGCTCTGGCGGAGCTGTTCTGCTGGGGAAACTTCCCTCCGGGAGGGGGAAATCATCACTATCATCGTCACCAACGATCCTCTCATCGGGAAGGGGTCAATCTCCATCAACATATTCACCAACACCATCTCATCTCAAACCCTAGTTCATCTCTTGTATCCAATCTTTGTATCCAAACCTCAGATTGGTACATGTGGGTTGCTAGTAGTGTTGATTACTCCTTGTAGTTGATGCTAGTTGGTTTACTTGGTGGAAGATCATATGTTCAGATCCATTATGCATATTAATACCCCTCTGATTATGAACATGAATATGCTTTGTGAGTGGTTATGTTTGTTCCTGAGGACATGGGAGAAGTCTTGCTATTAGTAGTCCTGTGAATTTGGTATTCGTTCGATGTTTTGATGAGATGTATGTTGTCATCCCTCTAGTGGTGTCATGTGAACATCGACGACATGACACTTCACCATTGTTTGGGCCTAGAGGGAGGCATTGGGAAGTAATAAGTAGATGATGGGTTGCTAGAGTGACAGAAGCTTAAACCCTAGTTTATGCGTTGCTTCGTAAGGGGCTGATTTGGATCCATATGTTTCATGCTATGGTTAGGTTTACCTTAATACTTTTGTTGTAGTTGCGGATGCTTGCAATAGGGGTTAATCATAAGTGGGATGATTGTACAAGTAAGGACAGTACCCAAGCACCGGTCCACCCTCATATCAGATTATCAAAGTACCGAACGCGAATCATATGATCATGATGAAAACTAGCTTGACGATAATTCCCATGTGTCCTCGGGAGCGCTTTACATCATATAAGAGTTTGTCCAGGCTTGTCCTTTGCTACAAAAAGGATTGGGCCATCTTGCTGCACCTTATTTACTTTTATTACTTGTTACTCGTTACCAATTACCTTATCACGAAACTATCTGTTACCGGTAATTTCAGTTCTTGCAGAGAATACCTTGCTGAAAACCGCTTATCATTTCCTTCTGCTCCTCGTTGGGTTCGACACTCTTACTTATCGAAAGGACTACGATAGATCCCCTATACTTGTGGGTCATCAGTGCCTGCTCCTGATCCTGCGATGATCTTTGCTCCTGGGCTCTGTCCCCCACCCGCCCAGACTATGCATGCACCGCTCACTGGCCCATGCAATCCCATGGTGGTGGACGTGTCACGCCCCGAGGCCATGCAGGGCATGTGCGCCCCCCTGCCTCCTGCCCCCAGTGCCATCGACACCAACGGCTTCATGGCTTCTATCCATGCTAACTTGGACCCGGTTCTCCCCCCTGCAAGGCACAAGCGTGGTGCGGTCCCTCCCAACTTTACTCCTCGCCGGAGCGGTCGCATCGCTGCCACGGACCGAGGGCCCGACTCAGAGAATAAAGCCAAACGCGTCCTTCTCATCAGGATCGGTTTACTCAAGGAAGATGAGCCTGCCTCTAGCGCAATCTTGGAGCGATACACCAAGCTCTTCGAAGAGCCACTGGCGGCCGATGTTGTGCAAGATTTTGCAGACTTCTATGGGTGGCGGGTCCCGCCCGAGATGCTTGCAGGCCTTGCACCGTCAGCACCTCGCCTTGTTGAGATATGATCCGGCCATGCCATGTACCTGCGCCCCCACCCTTTCCCATGTCGCACAATCATAAGTTTATTTTCTGGAATGTACGCGGCCTTAACAGTCGGGCCAAGCGTTCTGATGTCCGTAGCATGATCACCGCCGCTGCACCATCCATTGTGTGTCTTCAAGAAACCAAACTTTCCGCTATCTCTACTGACTTGGTTGCTCAAACCTTGGGCGCTGAGTTCTGGGACTTTTACTGCCTTCCTGCCGATAAGACGCGCGGTGGCATCCTCCTAGCCTAGCACACTGATCGTGTATCCCTGGCTTACCGATCCATCGGCTTATATCATGTCTCTGCCATGGTGATGGACGCTTCTGGGGGCCCACCTTGGTGGATCATAGGTGTGTATGAACCGCAATCCGATGCTGACAAGTTAGCTTTCCTCGCTGAGCTGCAAGACTTCCACTCCACAATCGCCGGACCCTGGGTTCTGGGAGGCAATTTGAACATGATTTCCTCCGTGGCCGACAAGAGCAATGATCGGATTAACCACCGAATGATGAACTGCTTTCGCCGCTTTTATCTCCGACCCGGCGCTTCGTGACATTTACCTCCACGATCGACGTTACACGTGGTCTAATGAGCAAATGAACCCCACCCTGGTTAAAAACGACCGAGTTTTATGCACTACCTCCTGGGACGCTCTCTTCCCCTAGTGTTCGCTTCGGTGCATGGCCTCCACTGTCTCGGACCACTACCCTCTTTTCATGGAATGCTCTCCCCTCACCCCTGTCAAGCGGCGATTCCACTTCGAGAGGTTCTAGACGAAGCTAGATGGCTTCCAGCAGATCGTTGCCAAGGCTTGGAATTCTGCAACTGCGGATCCCGACCCCTTCCGCATGCTCTACTTCAGGCTCAAGGCCACCGGCCATCGTCTCCAAGGCTGGAGCGCGCACACCCTGGGACACATCTCCACCCAACTCATAGTCACGCGCGAGATCATACTGCATCTTTACACGGCGCAGGACACCCGCCCCTTGTTTTCCCTCCGAGGCTTGGTTACGACGCGAGCTTAACCATACATACCTGGGGCTCGCCTCGCTTGAATGCTCCATTGCTCGTGAGCGCGCCCGCTTCTGCTGGCTCAAGGAAGGAGACACCAATGTTGCCTTCTTCAAAATCCACGCGGCTCATCGAAGCAAGAAGAACCACATTGCCAGCCTTCGTGTGGGAGACTCGATTATCTCGGAGGATGTTGCCATGGCGCGCGCTGCCTTTGCGCACTTCTCCAACATCATTGGCCGTGCTGAGACACGTGAGTTCAGCCTGTGTCTGAATGAGATGGACCCTCGCCACTTTGATCCGGCTGAGCTTGACTGCCCCTTCACCGAGGATGAGATTTGGCGCGCTATGAAGCTGTTACCTCTCAGCAAAGCACCCGGTCCAGACGGGTGTGTGCATGCTCGGGCACCATCAAGGGCGACATCTGCGCGGCCTTCGACAAGATCTACTCTACTAACGGTTGTGGTTTTCAGAAGCTCAACCAAGCGCTCATTACGCTCATCCCCAAGAAGGTCGACGCTGCAACCCTCTCGGATTACCGCCCCATAAGCTTGATCCACCTCATTGCGAAGCTGTTCGCTAAAGTCCTTTCGCTCTGTCTTGCCCCGCGGATGCCTGCCATCGTCTCCACTAAACAGAGTGCGTTCATCATCGGGCGTGGCGTCCACGATAACTATATGCTTGTTCAGCAAACTGCCAGGCTTCTGCACAACCTCAAGACACCCCGAGTCCTCCTCAAACTCGACATCGCCCGGGCGTTCGACACCGTTTCTTGGTCGTTCCTCCTCGAGACGCTAACACACCTTGGCTTCGGGTGCCAATGGTGCGCCTGGATCTGCATGCTGCTCTCCACTGCGTCTATGCGTGTCCTTCTCAATGGCAACCCGGGCCCCATCCAACATGAGAAAGGACTACGGCAGGGTGATCCGGTGTCCCCAATGCTATTCGCAATCGTCATCGACACGCTAAACTCATTGCTCCAGCACGCTATCCGATGTGGCATCCTCCGCAAGCTAACCGCTAGGCATGCTGCTTCGAGCGTCTCCCTCTTCGCCGACGACGTGGTCGTGTTCTACCACCCAGACCCCTCTGAGCTGAGCATTATTCGTGAGCTCCTAGATACCTTTGGCAAGGCCTCGGGCCTTCATACCAACTTCACCAAGTGCTCCGTGACGCCAATCCGCTGCTCCGACGACCTCACAGCCGGCATCACCGTCGCTCTCTCATGCCCAGTCGCGCCTTTCCCCATCAAATATCTAGGGCTGCCACTCTTAGTGAGGAAAGCCTCGACTAATGACCTCATGCCCCTTGTCGACAAGTTGCTCCTCAAGATTGCTACTTGGGAAGCCACCTTGCTGAACTGTGGCGAGCGGCTGGCCCTGGTTCGCCACATGCTCGTCGCCATGCCTACTCACATTCTGATGGTTATGGCCCTCTCGGCACCAATCCTGAGGAAAGTCACGCGCATCATCCATGATTTCCTCTGGTAGGGATGCAAGGACGCGCGCGCTGGGTGTTGCCTCGTTAGTTGGGCCAAAGTTTGCCGCCCTCTGGAGCACAACGGCCTGGGTGTGCGCGACCTGCGCCGGGCTGGCATTGCGCTGCGCACCCGATGGATGTGGCTTCAGGCCACTGACCCTGACCGGCCCTGGCGGCATGTTCCACTGCTGCATGACCCCGAGGTGCTACAGCTATTTCGAGCCTCCACGGTTTGGGCGCTCGGCGATGGGAGAACCTGTCAGTTCTGGCTCGACCACTGGCTTGATGGGCGCTCTATCACCGAGATTGCCCCGTCGATCGCCGCCATGGTCAAGCGAGGTCGCCGCCTTACGCGCCTCGTCCATGATGCCCTATCCGAGCGCAACTGGTTCTCTAACATCTCCGGCGCCCTCACACGGATCGCTACGGTTGAGTACGTCGACCTATGGCGTCGTCTTCAGCTTGTATCGCTATCGACCGCTCCGGACACCTTGACCTGGCGCTGGAACTCCAAGGGCTCATACACCGCCAGCTCATGCTACTCTGCACTATTCTACGGATCCATCACCGTACCATTCTGGCGGCTTATCTGGCGCAGGTGGGCGCCCCTAAACGTGAAGTTCTTCCTTTGGCTCGCTTCGCAGAACTGTTGCTGTACAGCTAATCGGTTGGCTCGCCGTGGGCTGCAACACTCCCTCGCATGTAGTCTATGCTCTCAAGACGACGAAATGCTGCAGCACATCCTGACTGGTAGCGTCTTCTCGTGGATCACTTGGCATGAAATCCTCTCTTGGTGTCGACTGCCAATCATGCCACCAGACAGCGCAACGGAGTTCTTCGACTGGTGGTATAGCAACACCCTCACCGCCCCGTCCCACTTTCACAAGGGCTTCGCCTCGCTCGCCATCATCACTGCCTGGGCCATCTGGAAGCACAGGAACGATATCATCTTCGATGGCGCCCGACCTTCGACCGCTGACCTGCTTGATGTGATCAAGGTCGATGCAAGACGATGGGATAGTGCTGGAGCCAAGGGTTTAGACAAGATTCTTCCTGTAACGTGATCCTTGTAACTTGGGGCTGAGTCCCCCTCTCGGGCTCATGGGGCTCATCATTGTCACCTCTTGTGTACGGCAAACCGGTGCCCTAACTCTTTGTAATCTTTTCCCTACCTATCAATAGAATGATACGCCTCTGTGCGTATTCGCGAAAAAAAAATCACGACATTTTCGACATATTTCATTGACCAAAAGTAGACATGAGATCATTTTAACCTAGTCTAAATCTTCACCCGTCATGGAGGTGTCCGTGCTCCATGTCCTATTCTTTGCCCGTAAGACGCGCAACAGCCATTGCTTGTGGCGGATGTCGCGGGCGATGCGCATGGACTGATACAGTGCTCGCTGCTCATTCAAGAAGGTTGGGTTCTCCGCGACCATGGCCGCGATGACGTCCTCGTTCGCCTGCTTGCTAGTGATTTGTCCCTCCGTGAGCCGGTGTTGCTCGAGGATCCGCGGGTTGTACCGCAGCTCCTCTTGCGGTATCCGAAACACGGAGAACGGCGGCGCAGGCTGCTCGTGCTGCTCCTTCTCCGCCATGATGGCCTCGTATTGCGCCTGCACCATGGTGATGCCGACGACTGGCACGGGTGCAGGCTCATCGTCAAATGTCTCCTCCATCGTCCGTTCGTCGTCCTGCAAGCTCTTCTCCAGCAAACTTGGAAGCAATTTGACCTCTATGTGTCGCGCACATCAGGCCTGCCAGTCATTTGCAAGTGCCGCTATCTCGTGCTTCAGCGTCGATGATAGCCGCGTCCACAGCGCGCTGCTAGTCGCCGTCATTGTGTCGGTGGGTTTCATGGAAGGGGGAGGAAGGGAAGCAGAGGTGCGTCGGCGGTCGTGGACGGGAAGGAAAGAAAAGCGAAGGTGATGCGTTTTGCGCTGTGTGGAGCCTTGTTTATCTAGTGGGCAACGTTCAGGCCAAGCGGTGGTTCGAATGCGGGCGCGGGCGGTGGGTTTTTCAATGTCAGATAGGCAGAAGAACGGGAAGCCATCCCGTCGCCCAGTCGATACGTGTCACTCTGAGTCAACACTGAAAGTGGCACGAATAGCGAGTGAGTGGACGCGTTCCGAGCGGCGCTCTCGCCTGGCGTGCCCCTTCAAAATCCGGCATGCTGCAGAGCGGTCGTGTCCGCTCGAAACTGGCATGAACGCAAGGCCTCTTTTCGAAAGAACGGTTGAAGCGGTCACGTCCGCTTTGAGCTGGCACGAACGCGGCGCCTCTTATCGAAAGAACGGTTGAAGCGGTCGTGCGGGAGAGGTTTTAAGTGGGGTTTGTCGGGCACGCACATGATGGAGGTCCAGACTCTCAACTATGCCACGAGTGCAGTGTAAGATACGTCCGGGATTTTGCGGGATCAGGCAGTATATGTTGTACCCAGCATATTTAATCACAGATCATCTTTTTTTCGTGATAATACTTGTCTTATTTATATTATAAAGATTAAAGTATAAGTCACCTAAGGATCGACATCAACACCGCACGTCAGCAACACCGCTCGTTTTGAAAACGGGCCAGCAGGTCGCGTGTGAAGATACTGTCGTCCGCCTAACCCCCAAAGTATTTGGAGACCTTCCACGCACAGTTCGCACGAGCGTCGGTCTGTCCCTTTACTACCACTGAGAAAATCGGCGGAATAATAGTCCGTGGCCTGTGGCTGTCTGGCTGATAGTAGTACCCATTCTTCCAGATGACGCCAAACAAGCGCAAGTTGCGTTTGGTGTCCATTGAATAATCTGCAGCCCATGCAAAATGCACTAGCGACAACTTTTAGGAACCAGTACTAGATGTAGGCACCCTCAAAAAAAAACTAGAAGTAGGCGCGCGCGACACGGAAGTTGGTGCACCGCACCTTATCCGCGGCGCAGCTGCTAGTCAATTGCACCACATGCTTTAACCTCTCGGCCGAATCCTGAAAATACACTTGAAAATCAGCTTGGAAATAAAAAAGTATGTAAAGTGATCGACCACGTCACGTGGGGTTAACCTGTGGAGGGCTTGGGTCAGTGATAGTACATGCGTGGCGATTTCTCTCGTTCCAAGCATCTGGCCCTTACCTGAGAAGCTTCCAAAGCTCTGACACCAACATATCCACAGCAGCATACACTGAACGCAGGCAGGCCGCCAGGGTTGATCTGGACGTGTACCGAGCCAATCTATGGGGCTGGGGCTTGGGCTTGGTAGGGTTCTTGGTCTGAATCGTCGGAGCCATCGATTCAAGTCAAGTCACGCAAGTGACGGGTCAGAGACGCTAGAAGGAAAGCTCCCGTTGTAGCGGGGTAACCAGCTGAGCCTGTGTGAAACAGACAACTACGTCAGTTAACAGTCGGTCTAGATACAGACCGTCGAGATAGAGTCCGGGGTGTCATGCTACCACCACTACGAGAGGGTGCTAAATTTCATGTTTTGATCCTTTTGTCAAAGTTTAGCTCGATTTGACCTTACTTCATAAAAACTTCAGGATCTGACCTTTTTCCTATCGTCATCGTCCGTGGCGGTAGGATTACACCACCTACCGCCAAGATCAATGGCAGTAGGACGTAACGGCGTCGTTATTTATATTTAACACGAAAAATACCCTACCGTCAGAAACATTAACGATAGGACGTATAAACCTACAGCCGCAACCTTTTTTTCTCCTGACTTTCTTCTACATGCGTACTTTTTCTTTTTATCTATGTTTTGGTCTATACACAGCACAGCAAACGATGCTTCGATGTCTTAAAACATCTACCTTTATGTCTATGACATGTGGGTCCAACAAATAACTAGCCTACATGGCAGTGATCGAAAGACAAGTGCCTTTAAGGCACCGAAGCTGCGTCCCAACACAGCTGTTTCACAGATCGCATGTAGCTAGCTAGTCACGCAGATCGTAGCTAGCCGGCCTAGCTACTGCATGTATAGGTCTGGGCTAGGGTTGCATGCATGCAACACTTGCAGAAAGAGACACACTCGCACAAGAATTGGTGGAACATGCATTTTTTAAGTTAAAGCACCAGTACCAATTGATGGAACGTGCATGTGTATCCGTCGGTCTTTGCACTGCAGCAGTCCTTTTGCGAGCGTTTAAGGCATCTCCAGCCGTTGGCCCCTCAGCAAGCGTCTAAAAACGCCGTCTGGGGGTGAGCCGGTGCAAAAAATGGCCCTGGGGCGAGTCGGTCTCCAGCCGTCGGCCCCAGGGCCGCCCTAGACACGTATTTTAAAAAAAGACCGTTCGGCGAAGTTATGATAAAAACTAGTTAAATTTCGGCCAAACATGTCAAATTTCGGTGAAATTCGCGCATTTTCATTACATTAACCTAATCTAAAAAAAAGGGATGAAGTCGTCGCCGCCGTCGCCGCCATCGTCGTCGTCGGCCTTCTCCTCCTTGACGCGGGCGCCCCTGCTGGACCCCCGCACGGCGTCACCATGGCGGACTGGCGGCGGCGCGTCGTCGTCGTCGTCGCTGTCGCTAAGACGACGACCCCGTCTTCAACGCGGCCGCGTCGGCGCTCCTCGAAGCGGCGCAGGGCGGCGCGCTGGCGTTCCTTCTCCTTCTCCCGACGCGCCTTCTCCATCGCAATGGAGTCCTGGCGCGCCCATTCTAGGGCCGCGTCGTCGTCGTCGAACTCCGCCTCCACCGGCGCCAGCCCCGGCTCCGTCTTCACCGGCACCAGCCCCGGCTCCATCTTCGGCTTGACGAAGCGCGGAGGAGCCGACGAGGAGGGGGCGCGCCGGCCGCCCTCGTTGATGAGGATGCCGACGCTGCGAGTGCGCCGACCGAATGGCGTCTCCGCCGCGGGCTCGGCCTTGACGCCGAGAAGCGCCAGAGAACCGGAGGAGTGGGAAGATGAGCGAGAGGAGGAAGACGAGGAGGAGGCGAACCTCCTTGGCGCCCATGCGCGTCGGTGTTGCGACGGGGCGGCCCCCGTCGCAGGATAGGTCAACGGCGGATTGTTGCCGCCGTCGAGGTGCGTAAGCACGCCCTCCAGCGTGCGGCCCGGGACGCCCCACCACAGGTGGCGCCCCATGTTGTTCTTCACGCCGCCGACCACCGGCGCGTCGTTGGTGGAGGCCAGGCGCTGCTGCTGGCGGCGCTGGAAATACGCCGCCCAAGCCGCGTGATTGTTGGCGGCGTACTGGGGGAGGGAGCGCTCGTCGTCGGTCAGGGAGGCGCGCGCAACCTCGACCTCCTCGGCAAAGTACGTGGGCTTCGCCACGGCGTCGGGTAACGGGGGAACGTGCACTCCCCCGTCGCTGAGCCGCCACCTCGTCGGCCCGGCGCGCATGTCCGGCGCCGCCGGGATGTTCGCCTGGAACAGGAACCAGGACTCCTGTTTGCGGAGCGAACGGCGGCCGAAGCCGCTCGCCGCCGCCTCGTCTCCGGGGAAACGCTCTGCCATGGCGACGGGCTCGGCGGTGGTAGAGAGGGAGAGAAAGGGGCTGCCGGTGGCGCTCGGGAGAGGAAGACGGAGACAGAGAGAGAGGGGCTGGGCGGCGGCGAGGGGCGAGTCTGGTGTGGGCACCGGCGAGAACCGCCGGCTTTTATAGCCGCTCCGCGCCCGTGTGTACGCGTGCGAGGGAGGGGAGGCGTCGGCGCGCCATACCGAGACGCGCCTCCCGTGAGGAATCAATGGCAAGGCTGATCGGCGGCAGCCTTGCCATTGATTCCCCACGGGAACCGAGGCAGTTGGGGGGAAGACTGTAGGGTTTCGTAGTAATTTCAAAAAAATTCCTACGCACACGCAAGATCATGGTGATGCACAGCAACAAGAGGGGAGAGTGTGATCTACGTACCCTTGTAGATCGACAACGGAAGCGTTAGCACAACGTGGTTGATGTAGTCGTACGTCTTCACGGCCCGACCGATCAAGCACCGAAACTACGGCACCTCCGAGTTCTAGCACACGTTCAGCTCGATGACGATCCCCGGACTCCGATCCAGCAAAGTGTCGGGGAAGAGTTCCGTCAGCACGACGGCGTGGTGACGATTACTACCGTCCCAGGGCTTCGCCTAAGCACCGCTACAATATTATTGAGGACTATGGTGGAAGGGGGCACCGCACACGGCTAAGAATATGATCACGTGGATCAACTTGTGTGTCTAGGGGTGCCCCCTGCCTCCGTATATAAAGGATCAAAGGGGGGTGCGGCCGGCCAGGGAGGGCGCGCCAGGAGGAGTCCTACTCCCTCCGGGAGTAGGATTCCCCCCTTTTCCTAGTTGGAATAGGATTCGAGAGGGGGGAAAGAGGAGAGAGAGAAGGAAGGGGGGCGCCGGCCCCCTCTCCTTGTCCTATTCGGACTAGGGGGGAGGGGCGCGCGGCCCAGCCCTGGCCACCTCTCCTCTCTTCCACTAAAGCCCACTAAGGCCCATATACCTCCCGGGGGGTTCCGGTAACCTTCCGGTACTCCGGTAAAATCCCGATTTCACCCGGAACACTTCCGATATCCAAATATAGGCTTCCAATATATCAATCTTTATGTCTCGACCATTTCGAGACTCCTCGTCATGTCCGTGATCACATCCGGGACTCCGAACAAACTTCGGTACATCAAAACTCATAAACTCATAATATAACTGTCATCGAAACCTTAAGCGTGCGGACCCTACGGGTTCGAGAACAATTTAGACATGACCGAGACACGTCTCCGGTCAATAACCAATAGCGGAACCTGGATGCTCATATTGGCTCCTACATATTCTACGAAGATCTTTTATCGGTCAGACCGCATAACAACATACGTTGTTCCTTTTGTCATCAGTATGTTACTTGCCCGAGATTCGATCGTTGGTATCTCAATACCTAGTTCAATCTCGTTACCGGCAAGTCTCTTTACTCGTTCCGTAATACATCATCTCACAACTAACTCATTAGTTGCAATGCTTGCAAGGCTTATGTGACGTGCATTACCGAGTGGGCCCAGAGATACCTCTCCGACAATCGGAGTGACAAATCCTAATCTCGAAATACGCCAACCCAACATGTACCTTTGGAGACACCTGTAGAGCACCTTTATAATCACCCATTTACGTTGTGACGTTTGGTAGCACACAAAGTGTTCCTCCGGCAAACGGGAGTTGCATAATCTCATAGTCATAGGAACACATATAAGTCATGAAGAAAGCAATAGCAACATACTAAACGATCGGGTGCTAAGCTAATGGAATGGGTCATGTCAATCAGATCATTCATCCAATGATGTGATCTCGTTAATCAAATAACAACTCTTTTTGTCCATGGTTAGGAAACATAACCATCTTTGATTAACGAGCTAGTCAAGTAGAGGCATACTAGTGACACTCTGTTTGTCTATGTATTCACACATGCATTATGTTTCCGGTTAATACAATTCTAGCATGAATAATAAACATTTATCATGATATAAGGAAATAAATAATAACTTTATTATTGCCTCTAGGGCATATTTCCTTCAGTCTCCCACTTGCACTAGAGTCAATAATCTAGATTACACAGTAATGATTCTAACACCCATGGAGCCTTGGTGCTGATCATGTTTTGCTCGTGGAAGAGGCTTAGTCAACGGGTCTGCTACATTCAGATCCGTATGTATCTTGCAAATCTCTATGTCTCCCACCTAGACTTGATCCCGGATGGAATTGAAGCGTCTCTTGATGTGCTTGGTTCTCTTGTGAAATCTGGATTCCTTTGCCAAGGCAATTGCACCAGTATTGTCACAAAAGATTTTCATTGGACCCGATGCACTAGGTATGACACCTAGATCGGATATGAACTCCTTCATCTAGACTCCTTCATTTGCTGCTTCCGAAGCAGCTATGTATTCCGCTTCACACGTAGATCCCGCCACGACGCTTTGTTTAGAATTGCACCAACTGACAGCTCCACCGTTTAATGTAAACACGTATCCAGTTTGTGATTTAGAATCGTCCGGATCAGTGTCAAAGCTCGCATCAACGTAAGCATTTACGATGAGCTCTTTGTCACCTCCATAAATGAGAAACATATCCTTAGTCCTTTTCAGGTATTTCAGGATGTTCTTGACCGCTTTCCAGTGATCCACTCCTGGATTACTTTGGTACCTCCCTGCTAGACTTATAGCAAGGCACACATCAGGTCTAGTACACAACATTGCATACATGATAGAGCCTATGGCTGAAGCATAGGGAACATCTTTCATTTTCTCTCTATCTTCTGTAGTGGTCGGGCATTGAGTCTTACTCAACTTCACACCTTGTAACACAGGCAAGAACCCTTTCTTTGCTTGATCCATTTTGAACTTCTTCAAAACTTTGTCAAGGTATGTGCTTTGTGAAAGTCCAATTAAGCGTCTAGATCTATCTCTATAGATCTTAATGCCTAATATGTAAGCATCTTCACCGAGGTCTTTCATTGAAAAACTCTTATTCAAGTATCCCTTTATGCTATCCAGAAATTCTATATCATTACCAATTAGTAATATGTCATCCACATATAATATCAGAAATGCTACAGAGCTCCCACTCACTTTCTTGTAAATACATGCTTCTCCAAAAGTTTGTATAAAACCAAATGCTTTGATCACACTATCAAAACGTTTATTCCAACTCCGAGAGGCTTGCACCAGTCCATAAATGGATCGATGGAGCTTGCACACTTTGTCAGCTCCCTTTGGATTGACAAAACCTTCTGGTTGCATCATATACAACTCTTCTTCCAGAAATCCATTCAGGAATGCAGTTTTGACATCCATCTACCAAATTTCATAATCATAAAATGCGGCAATTGCTAACATGATTCGGACAGACTTAAGCATCGCTACGGGTGAGAAGGTCTCATCGTAGTCAATCCCTTGAACTTGTCGAAAACCTTTTGCGACAAGTCGAGCTTTGTAGACAGTAATATTACCGTCAGTGTCAGTCTTCTTCTTGAAGATCCATTTATTCTCAATTGCTTGCCGATCATTGGGCAAGTCAACCAAAGTCCATACTTTGTTCTCATACATGGATCCTATCTCAGATTTCATGGCTTCAAGCCATTTTGCGGAATCTGGGCTCACCATCACTTCTTCATAGTTCGTAGGTTCATCATGATCTAGTAGCAACCATACCACTCTGGCGCGGATCTCACTCTGGTTGATCTACGAGGTTCAGTAGTATCTTGTTCTGAAGTTTCATGATCATTATCATTAGCTTCCTCACTAATTGGTGTAGGTGTCACAGAAACAGGTTTCTATGATGTACTACTTTCCAATAAAGGAGTAGGTACAATTACCTCGTCAAGTTATACTTTCCTCCCACTCACTTCTTTCGAGAGAAACTCCTTCTCCAGAAAGTTTCCGAATTTAGCAACAAAAGTCTTGCCTTCGGATTTGTGATAGAAGGTGTATCCAATAGTTTCCTTTGGATATCCTATGAAGACACGTTTCTCCGATTTGGGTTCGAGCTTATCAGGTTGAAGCTTTTTCACATAAGCATCGCAGCCCCAAACTTTCAGAAACGACAACTTTGGTTTCTTGCCAAACCATAGTTCATAAGGCGTCATCTCAACGGATTTTGATGGTGCCCTATTTAACGTGAATGCGGCCGTCTCTAGAGCGTATCCCCAAAACGATAGCGGTAAATTAGTAAGAGACATCATAGATCGGACCATATCTAGTAAAGTACGATTACGACGTTCAGACACACCATTACGCTGTGGTGTTCCGGGTGGCGTGAGTTGTGAAACTATTCCACATTGTTTCAAATGTACACCAAACTCGTAACTCAAATATTCTCCCCCACAATTAGATCGTAGGAATTTTATTTTCTTGTTATGATGATTTTCAACTTCACTCTGAAATTATTTGAACTTTTCAAACGTTTCAGACTTGTGTTTCATTAAGTAGATATACCCATATCTGCTTAAGTCATCTGTGAAGGTGAGAAAATAACGATATCCGCCACGAGCCTCCACATTCATCGGACCACATACATCTGTATGTATGATTTCTAACAAATCTGTTGCTCTCTCCATAGTACCGGAGAACGGTGTTTTTGTCATCTTACCCATAAGGCACGGTTCGCAAGTACCAAGTGATTCATAATCAAGGGGTTCCAAAAGCCCATCAGTATGGAGTTTCTTCATGTGCTTTATACCGATATGACCCAAACGGCAGTGCCACAAATAAGTTGCACTATCATTATCAACTCTATATCTTTTGGTTTCAACACTATGAATATGTGTGTCACTACTATCGAGATTTAATAAGAATAGACCACTCCTTAAGGGTGCATGACCATAAAAGATATTACTCATGTAAATAGAACAACCATTATTCTTTGATTTAAATGAATAACCGTCTCGCATCAAACAAGATCCAGATATAATGTTCATGCTTAACGCTGGCACCAAATAACAATTATTTAGGTCTAATATTAATCCCGAAGGTAGATGTAGAGGTAGCGTGCCGACTGCGACCACATCGACTTTGGAACCATTTCCCGCGCGCATCGTCACCTCGTCCTTAGCCAATCTTCGCTTAATCCGTAGTCCCTGTTTCGAGTTGCAAATATTAGCAACAGAACCAGTATCAAATACCCAGGTGCTACTGCGAGCATTAGTAAGGTACACATCAACAACATGTATATCACATATACCTTTGTTCACCTTGCCATCCTTCTTATCCGCCAAATACTTGAGGCAGTTCCGCTTCCAGTGACCAGTCTGCTTGCAGTAGAAGCACTCAGTTTCAGGCTTAGGTCCAGGTTTGGGTTTCTTCTCTTGAGCAGCAACTTGCTTGCTGTTCTTTTTGAAGTTCCCCTTCTTCTTCCCTTTTTCTTGAAACTAGTGGTCTTGTTGACCATCAACACTTGATGCTCCTTCTTGATTTCTACCTCCACAGCTTTCAGCATTGCGAAGAGCTCGGGAATAGTCTTATTCATCCCTTGCATATTATAGTTCATCATGAAGCTCTTGTAGCTTGGTGGCAGTGATTGGAGAATTCTGTCAATGACGCAATCATCTGGAAGATTAACTCCCAATTGAATCAAGTGATTATTATACCCAGACATTTTGAGTATATGCTCACTGACAGAACTGTTCTCCTCCATCTTGCAGCTATAGAACTTATTGGAGACTTCATATCTCTCAATCCAGGCATTTGCTTGAAATATTAACTTCAACTCCTGGAACATCTCATATGCTCCATGACGTTCAAAACGTCGTTGAAGTCCCGATTCTAAGCCGTAAAGCATGGCACACTGAACTATCGAGTAGTCATCAGCTTTGCTCTGCCAGACGTTCATAACATCTGGTGTTGCTCCAGCAGCAGGCCAGGCACCCAGTGGTGCTTCCAGGACGTAATTCTTCTATGCAGCAATGAGGATAATCCTCAAGTTACGGACCCAGTCCGTGTAATTGCTACCATCATCTTTCAACTTTGCTTTCTCAAGGAACACATTAAAATTCAACGGAACAACAACACGGGCCATCTATCTACAATCAAACATAAATAAGCAAGATACTATCAGGTACTAAGTTCATGATAAATTTAGGTTCAATTAATCATATTACTTAAGAACTCCCACTTAGATAGACATCCCTCTAATCCTCTAAGTGATTACGTGATCCAAATCAACTAAACCATGTCCGATCATCACGTGAGATGGAGTAGTTTCATTGGTGAACATCACTATGTTGATCATATCTACTATATGATTCACGCTCGACCTTTCGGTCTCCATGTTCCGAGGCCATATCTGTATATGCTTGGCTCGTCAAGTATAACCTGAGTATTCCGCGTGTGCAACTGTTTTGCACCCGTTGTATTTGAACGTAGAGCCTATCACACCCGATCATCACGTGGTGTCTCAGCATGAAGAACTTTCGCAATGGTGCATACTCAGGGAGAACACTTCTTGATAATTAGTGAGAGATCATCTTATAATGCTACCATCAATCAAAGCAAGATAAGATGCATAAAAGATAAACATCACATGCAATCAATATAAGTGATATGATATGGCATCATCATCTTGTGCTTGTGATCTCCATCTTCGAAGCACCGTCGTGATCACCATCGTCATCGGCGAGACACCTTGATCTCCATCGTAGCATCGTTGTCGTCTCGCCAATCTTATGCTTCCATGACTATCACTACCGCTTAGTGATAAAGTAAAGCATTACAGCGCGATTGCATTGCATACAATAAAGCGACAACCATATGGCTCCTGCCAGTTGCCGATAACTCGGTTACAAAACATGATCATCTCATACAATAAAATTTAGCATCATGTCTTGACCATATCACATCACAACATGCCCTGCAAAAACAAGTTAGACATTCTCTACTTTGTTGTTGCAAGTTTTACGTGGCTGCTACGGGCTTAAGCAAGAACCAATCTTACCTATGCATCAAAACCACAACGATAGTTTGTCAAGTTGGTGCTGTTTTAACCTTCGCAAGGACCGGGCGTAGCCACACTCGGTTCAACTAAAGTTGGAGAAACTGTCACCCGCTAGCCACCTTTGTGCAAAGCACGTCGGGAGAACCTGTCTCGCGTAAGCGTACGCGTAATGTCGGTCCGGGCCGCTTCGTCCAACAATACCGCCGAACCAAAGTATGACATGCTGGTAAGCAGTATGACTTATATCGCCCACAACTCACTTGTGTTCTACTCGTGCATATAACATCAACATATAAAACCTAGGCTGGGATGCCACTGTAGGGTTTCGTAGTAATTTCAAAAAAATTCCTACGCACACGCAAGATCATGGTGATGCACAACAACGAGAGGGGAGAGTGTGATCTACGTACCCTTGTAGATCGACAACGGAAGCGTTAGCACAACGTGGTTGATGTAGTCGTATGTCTTCACGGCCCGACCGATCAAGCACCGAAACTACGGCACCTCCGAGTTCTAGCACACGTTCAGCTCGATGACGATCCCCGGACTCCGATCCAGCAAAGTGTCGGGGAAGAGTTCCGTCAGCACGACGGCGTGGTGACGATCTTGATGTACTACCGTCGCAGGGCTTCGCCTAAGCACCGCTACAATATTATTGAGGACTATGGTGGAAGGGGGCACCGCACACGGCTAAGAATATGATCACGTGGATCAACTTGTGTGTCTAGGGGTGCCCCCTGCCTCCGTATATAAAGGATCAAAGGGGGGTGCGGCCGGCCAGGGAGGGCGCGCCAGGAGGAGTCCTACTCCCTCCAGGAGTAGGATTCCCCCCTTTTCCTAGTTGGAATAGGATTCGAGAGGGGGGAAAGAGGAGAGAGAGAAGGAAGGGGGGCGCCGGCCCCCTCTCCTTGTCCTATTCTGACTAGGGGGGGAGGGGCGCGCGGCCCAGCCCTGGCCACCTCTCCTCTCTTCCACTAAAGCCCACTAAGGCCCATATACCTCCCGGGGGGTTCCGGTAACCTTCCGGTACTCCGGTAAAATCCCGATTTCACCCGGAACACTTCCGATATCCAAATATAGGCTTCCAATATATCAATCTTTATGTCTCGACCATTTCGAGACTCCTCATCATGTCCGTGATCACATCCGGGACTCCGAACAAACTTCGGTACATCAAAACTCATAAACTCATAATATAACTGTCATCGAAACCTTAAGCGTGCGGACCCTACGGGTTCGAGAACAATGTAGACATGACCGAGACACGTCTCCGGTCAATAACCAATAGCGGAACCTGGATGCTCATGTTGGCTCCTACATATTCTATGAAGATCTTTTATCGGTCAGACCGCATAACAACATACGTTGTTCCTTTTGTCATCGGTATGTTACTTGCCCGAGATTCGAGCATTGGTATCTCAATACCTAGTTCAATCTCGTTGCCGGTAAGTCTCTTTACTCGTTCCGTAATACATCATCTCACAACTAACTCATTAGTTGCAATGCTTGCAAGGCTTATGTGATGTGCATTACCGAGAGGGCCCAGAGATACCTCTCCGACAATCGGAGTGACAAATCATAATCTCGAAATACGCCAACCCAACATGTACCTTTGGAGACACCTGTAGAGCACCTTTATAATCACCCATTTACGTTGTGACGTTTGGTAGCACACAAAGTGTTCCTCCGGCAAACGGGAGTTGCATAATCTCATAGTCATAGGAACATGTATAAGTCATGAAGAAAGCAATAGCAACATACTAAACGATCGGGTGCTAAGCTAATGGAGCGGGTCATGTCAATCAGATCATTCATCCAATGATGTGATCTCGTTAATCAAATAACAACTCTTTTTGTCCATGCTTAGGAAACATAACCATCTTTGATTAACGAGCTAGTCTAGTAGAGGCATACTAGTGACACTCTGTTTGTCTATGTATTCACACATGTATTATGTTTCCGGTTAATACAATTCTAGCATGAATAATAAACATTTATCATGATATAAGGAAATAAATAATAACTTTATTATTGCCTCTAGGGCATATTTCCTTCAAAGACGAGCCGCCGTGTCCCTGACGCGGCTGGCTCGCGGCTTTTTCGCGCCAAAACAGTTCGCCCCGGCGCCCCCCAGCGTGCCGGGTTCGGCCTGGGTCCGCCGGCGCTGTTTTCGGCCCAGGCCGGCGAAAATCGGGCGCCTGGGGGCGCGACTGGGCCGTTTTTTCGGTGCCGGCGCAAAAAAAATGCCTGGGGAGGCCTTCCTGGGGGCGCGGCTGGAGATGCCCTAAGTGCAGAGGGTTACCGCCAAAGGGTGTGGCGGTAGGTTAGAATGGCCTACCGCTAAATTGTCCGGTGATAGGGTATTTTTTGTATTGAACGGACGTGCGGCTCAGTTAGGCCTTGTATAATGAGAGATACTTAGAGGGGTGCTTAGAAAAATAAACCGAGATTTTCTGAAGCACCGGTGCCTACTTCTACAGAAGAGACGCTTAGTTAAGCGTCTATCCTGTACAAATAAGCACCGGTGCTTAAGAAAAATCTGATTTATTTTTCTAAGCACCTTCCTTAAGCACCTCCCATTGTACAAGGCCTTAAGCCTACCGATGACGGTAGGCTGTGGCATCCTACCGCCAACTACGATGGCGGTAAAAAAAGGGTCAGATCCTGATTTTTTTTGCAACCAGGGTCAGATTTGGTTAAACTATCAGTGAAGGGTCAAAACACGAAATTTAGCCATGAGGGGGGTGGGTTGTTCTGCCCGCGTGTGTTGGTCCTCCTCTTGCATGGACTCTTGGTTATGTTATTTTATTTGATTGAAATGAAGGCGAAAGTTTTGTCACGTCCATTAGTTTTTTTTTAAAAGTTAGCGCTATTACATTGTCCCATTATTACAAAGCCGTTATTCTCCCGGCATGATTCTGCACAAATGTTTAGCACCCACAATGGTCCAAAGCTTCGCTTCGATTTTGGTCATGTAAAAAATGATGAAGGGTGGGATGGACTTGTGTCGGAAGACCCTCCAATTCCTATCGTTTCAAATGGTCCAAGAGATGAGCATGGTGATCAATGACACTGCCTTGCGGTGTGGCATGCGGAGACCCGACATCGCAATCCACCGCTCCTTACCGTTCGTTCAGCGGCTCACATGGGTCTATTAATCACATATAGTTGTAGCCAATCCTTTACCATCCCTCAAATTCTCAAAGTTTACCGGCACTTCTAGAAGAGATGTGCGGCCATTTCATTTTCGTGTTTACATAGAGGGTAAAGTTCACAATGCGGCTAGCCATGCTTGGTCAAACGGTCGGTGGTCCAAATCCTATCTTGGATAGCAAGCCAATAAAAGAACTTGACTTTGGAGGGTGCCCAAGGCCTGCAAATTGTTGACTTCATGAAAGTGTGGATTGTTCCCGAAAATTGGACATGATATGCGAATGCCGCGGAATAGTGCCCATTTGGAGTGAGCTTCCAAAAAATACCATCTTCAATATCTTCTCGTAATGGGGTGTTGTGGAGGCACGCCCAATGGTGACAAATTCCCGAATGAAGCCCAACGTCCAAGTGTGTGGTGGTTTTATTTTTTTAACCCATGCATTGTCTTTCATTGCTTCTCTAGCCTTCCACCTTTTCCTCTTCGAAGCCTCAAAAATTAGTGGGGCGATCTCCTCTCGTTTGCTCCCATTTACCCAAGCGAGTCCCTAAAATCGTGTACGAGCTCCTTTTCCCATGATGATGTTTGTGGAAGCGTAGAACACCTCAAGGTCAGATGCAGCATACATGTTTTTCATACCCACCCATAGTTTTGAAGGGTCCTTCCACTCAGACCATGGCCATCAGAGCCTAAGAGCTCTAGATTTCTTTTTGAGGTTGAGGATACCACGCCCTCCTAGTTTGGTGGGGTGACAAATAGCCTCCCAATTAACTTTGCATTTGGCACCGGTCACTTTGTCTGTTCCTGCTCATAGGAAGGCGTGCTCGATCTTGTTCAGGTTGTGGGTGGCACTGGGAGGAATGATAAGCGGGTTGTAGAGCTATACTGCTTGGGAACTAAGGGCCACGCGACGAATGGCGGTGATGTTCTATTTGTCCCAGGTTGCGATTGGAGCCATGCTACCTCTTGAGATTGCATTGGTTTTTCCCTTGAAGAGGAAAGGGTGATGCAACAAAGTAGAGTAAGTATTTCCCTCGGCTTTTTGAGAACCAAGGTATCAATCCAATAGGAGACAACACACAAGCCACCGAATACCCACACAAACAAACACCAACTTGCACCCAACGCGACAAAGCGGTTGTCAATCCCTTCACGGTTATTTGCAAAGTGAAATCTGGTATAGATGGATAATCAGTAAAGTAATATTTTTGGTATTTTTGGTTTATAGATCGGAAATTAAAAGATTGCAAAGAAAGTAAATAGGAAACTAGAATTGTAGATCGGAAACTTATATGATGGAAAATAGACCCGGGGGCCATAGGTTTCACTAGAGGCTTCTCTCAAGATAGAAAATATTACGGTGGGTGAAAAAATTACTGCCGCGCAACTGATAAAAAAGCACAAAGTTATGACGATATCTAAGGCAATGATCATGAATATAGGCATCACATCCGTATCAAGTAGACTGAAACAATTCTGCATCTACTACTATTACTCCACACATCGACCGACTCCTGCTTGCATCTAGAGTATTAAGTTCATAAGAACAGAGTAACACATTAAGTAAGATGAGATGATGTAGCGGGATAAACTCAAGCAATATGATGAAAACCCCATCTTGTTATCCTCGATGGCAACAATACAATACATGTTGGTTCCCCTTCTGTCACTAGGATCGAGCACCGCAAGATTGAACCCAAATCTAAGCACTTCTCCCATTGCAAGAAAAACCAATCTAGTTGGCCAAACCAAATCGATAGTTCGAAGAGACTTGCAAAGATATAAAATCATGCATATAAGAATTTAGAGGAGATTCAAATAATATTCATAGATAAGCTGATCATAAATCCACAATTCATCGGATCTCGGCAAAAACACCGCAAAAAAGTATTACATCGAATAGATCTCCAAGAACATCGAGGAGAACATGGTATTGAGAACCAAAGAGAGAGAAGAAGCCATCTAGCTACTAGCTATGGACCTGTAGGTCTGTGGTAAATTACTCACGCTTCATCGGAGAGGCAATGGTGTTGATGTAGAAGCCCTCCGTGATCTAATCCCCCTCCGGCAAGACGCCGGAAAAGGCCCCTAGATGGGATCTCACGGGTACAGAAGGTTGCAGCGATGGAAAAGTGGTTTCGTGGCTCCCCTGGAAGGTTTTGGGGTATTTGAGAATATATAGGCGAAAGAAATAGGTCGGTGGAGTCGAGGGGCCCACAAGGGTGGGGGCGCGCCCTACCCCCTGGGCGTGCCCTCCATCCTTGTGGGTGCCTCGTGGCTTCCCTGACTCTAAGTCCTCTGGATGTCTTCTAGTCGAAGAAAAATCATCGCGAAAGTTTCATTATGTTTGGACTCCGTTTGGTATTCCTTTTCTATGAAACTCTAAAACAAGGAAAAAACAGGAACTGGAATTGGGCTCTAGGTTAACAGGTTAGTCCCCAAAATAATATAAAGTAGCATATTAATGCATATAAAACATCCAAAACAGATAATATAATAGCATGGAACAATAAAAAATTATAGATACGTTGGAGACGTATCAAGCCACAAATTTATCTTCAAGGAATTGGAAGTCCACTGTGTTGAGCTATCAAACACAGAGTGGAAGCCCCAAATGTTTAACTGGGAAAAGACACTCGGGCACCGGGAAGTTATCGAGTATGTGCTTCAAGTTGAGCTGCCCACATTGGACTGGAACAATAGAGCTCTTGAAGAAATTGGTTGCCAATCCCATGACATCACCAAAGCTTTGTAGAATGGAGCAGCTAAGAAAAATCTTGAGTTACTGGAAGGACAACGTTGTGAAAGCACAATGGAGAGCGAAAGGCACAACAGTCGCCGCCACAGATAGATAAGTGGTCAAGTGTTTCATTTGCTGATTGGAACTCCTCTGAAACAAATATTGACTCAAATCACATGATTTTTTTCAGTTTGCCAAGGGCCAGGGCAAGTCACGAGATTTCACCTCCACTTTGCCACTGAGGGATGAGGGCATAGTGGAGAGTGGAAGTGGCAGCTGTGGAAGACAGTGGAGTGGATGAGTTTGTCACATTTGGTGAATAAAAGCTCTTCCACAATGAAACATATGTTTGTATTGTTTAGCCAAACTCATGAACTTCAATTCATTACGTTTGATATACAGGCTAAAATGGTGATATACTTTTAAGGGACTTTGAGATATGTGTAAACTTTTAAGGGGGTGTAACAAAGCAAAACCTATTATTTCCATTGAAGAGCCAAGCATATATATTGCATGCACTTAATGTATTATTATATGAGTTTCTCCGACTTGGATTTACATTTCTTTCACGCTAAAGTAGATGCAAAGAAATGTCAAACTTGAAAAACTCAGGATTTCAAAGAAAATTTTCTGATACTTTGCATGAGAGGTTTCTTGCTGTATCGGGTATTTTGCTTTTAGAGAAGAGATAGCGAGGAGGTGGTTATACTCTCATCCCATTGGGATCACACCGGTGGTTTGGCACCCTATGTCTCTTGTTAAAGCGAAATATTCTTTTTGGGCCTCTTTGATTCACAAGATTCTCAATGCACATAACTGAAAACCATAAGAGTGAACCCACTATGGATTGTATAAATTTCATAGGATTTTTTCTTAGGGTTACCTTTGGATCAAAGGAATGGTGCTAACAAATTCCTAAGGATTGGATTCATATCCTCCATTTTCAAATGAATTTGAACATTCATTCCAATCCTAAGACTCAATTATGTAGGATCAAGACATTTTCATGTGTTCCATCCAAACAACTACCCATGTAGGTTTGCTATGTTTTTGCAACCCTTTACTTTGCACAGTCAAACCTATACTATTTCCATGGCCATTCACATGCCACAAAACATCAACCACTCATGCCTGGGATCACTATCTAATCAAAAAACCAGATTCATGTGTGAGGGAGTCCTGGATTAGGGGGTCTCCGGACAGCCGGACTATATCCTTTGGCTGGACTGTTGGACTATGAAGATACAAGATTGAAGACTTCATCCCGTGTCCGGATAGGACTCTACTTGGCGTGGAAGGCAAGCTAGGCAATACGGATATGGATATCTCCTCCTTTGTAACCGACCTTGTGTAACCCGAGCCCCCTCCGGTGTCTATATAAACCGGAGGGCTTTAGTCCGTAGGACAACATACAATCATACCATAGGCTAACTTCTAGGGTTTAGCCTCCCCGATCTCGTGATAGATCAACTCTTGTACTACTCATATTATCAAGAATAAATCAAGCAGGATGTAGGGTTTTACCTCCATCAAGAGGGACCGAACCTGGGTAAAACATCGTGTCCCCTGCCTCCTGTTACCATCCGCCTTAGACGCACGGTTCGGGACCCCCTATCCGAGATCTGCCGGTTTTGACACCGACATTGGTGCTTTCATTGAGAGTTCCACTGTGTCGTCGCCGTAAGGAAGGATGCCTTGTCTCGTTGTTAAAAACAACATTACCGCCAGGGGAGCCCTGGCTGTCGGCCAAACTCTCCGGCTTGGCAGTTTCATCATGACCGCCCGTTCGGCCGCTGCACCGACGATGACTTCTCGGGTCATCGAAAACAGCCTCCACGCCGGCTCAGAATTAGCCGAGCAGATGGATCCAATGGAGCTCTCTTCCCTAAACGAGCTCTTGGATCACATCGTCACCTTGGGCGCTACAGACTATGATCGGATTGGGCTTAAACCCGATCAAAGGGAGATTAACTCTCCACCGGTCACCCATCATATTGCGGTGGTGGAGGAACAATGCGACGATTCTTCCTCTATCTTGAGGACTAACTATGTCCAGATTCCTGAGCTCTCCGAGCCGGATACCCGTTTACGGGAGGACATCACCCAAGCCCTGAACCTAGAGTCAGGCAGCGGGCCAGACTCATCGGGCAACATCCCGGAATCCGAACTTCCAAGATTGGAAACTCCTCAGCCCCTCGGTCTCAGATCGGGTAGGGGTTCGGACTCAAATCCACCCACCCACCCAGACATAAATGATCTTTCCCACATCAGGCAAGAGCCCCATGAAACAGTACATCATTATTGGGCCAGATTCCTCCTTGTGATGAACAAGGTTAAGACTGTCGCGAGGAAGACGCAGTCTCACTTTTCTGCAATAACTGCACGGACAAGGGAATCCTTAACGCCATAAGTTGTCGTGACATATCTGTTGGAAATATGCCCTAGAGGCAATAATAAATTAGTTATTATTATATTTCATTGTTCATGATAATCGTTTATTATCCATGCTAGAATTGTATTGATAGGAAACCTAGATACATGTGTGGATACATAGACAACACCATGTCCCTAGTAAGCCTCTAGTTGACTAGCTCATTGATCAATAGATGGTTACGGTTTCCTGACCATGGACATTGGATGTCGTTGATAACGGGATCACATCATTAGGAGAATGATGTGATGGACAAGACCCAATCCTAAGCCTAGCATAAGATCGTGTAGTTCGTATGCTAAAGCTTTTCTAATGTCAAGTATCATTTCCTTAGACCATGAGATTGTGCAACTCCCGGATACCGTAGGAGTGCTTTGAGTGTGCCAAACGTCACAACGTAACTGGGTGGCTATAAAGGTGCATTATGGGTATCTCCAAAAGTGTCTGTCGGGTTGGCACGAATCGAGACTAGGATTTGTCACTCCGTGTAACAGAGAGGTATCTCTGGGCCCACTCCATAGGACATCATCATAATGTGCACAATGTGACCAAGGAGTTGATCATGGGATGATGTGTTACTGAACGAGTAAATAGACTTGCCGGTAACGAGATTGAACAAGGTATCGGGATACCGACGATCGAATCTCGGGCAAGTATCGTACCAATAGACAAAGGGAATTGTATACGGGATTGATTGAATCCTTGACATCGTGGTTCATCCGATGAGATCATCGTGGAGCATGTGGGCACCAACATGGGTATCCAGATCCCGTTGTTGGTTATTGACCGGAGAGTTGTCCCGGGCATGTCTGCATGACTCCCGAGCTCGTAGGGTCTACACACTTACGGTTCGATGACGCTAGGGTTATAGGGAATAGATGTACGTGGTTACCGAATGTTATTCGGAGTCCCGGATGAGATCCCGAACGTCACGAGGAGTTCCGTAATGGTCCAGAGGTGAAGATTTATATATGGGAAGTCATCATACGGTCACCGGAATAATTCGGGGGGTTACCGGTATTGTACCGGGACCACCGAAGGGGTTCCGCGGGTCCACGGGGAGGGTCCACCTGCCCCGGAGGGCCCTATGGGCTGTGTGTGGAGAGGGACCAGCCCCTTAGTGGGCTGGGCACCTCCCCTAGGGACCATGCGCCTAGGGTTTAAGGGGAACCCTAAAGGGGGGCGCCCCCTTGCCTTGAGGGGCAAGGCAACCCCCCTGGCCGCCGCCCCCTCCTCAGATTGGATCTGAGGGGGCCGGCCCCCTCTCCCTTGCCCCTATATATATGTGGGGGGTGGGAGGGCAGCCACACCCAAGTTCTGGCGCAGCCCTCCCCCTCTCCCAAGTCCTCTTCTTCTCCCGCGGTGCTTGGCGAAGCCGTGTAGGATTGCCACGCTCCTCCTTCACCACCACGCCGTCGTGCTGCTGCTGGATGGAGTCTTCCCCAACCTCTCCTTCTCCCCTTGCTGGATCAAGGCGTGGGAGACGTCACCGGGCTGCACGTGTGTTAAACGCGGAGGCGCCGTTGTTCGGCGCTTAGATCGGAATCAACCGCGATCTGAATCGCTGCGAGTACGACTCCTTCATCCGCGTTCTTGCAACGCTTCCGCTTAGCGATCTACAAGGGTATGTAGATGCACTCCCCTTCCCCTCGTTGCTAGATTACTCCATAGATTGATCTTGGTGATGCATAGAAAATTCTAAATTTCTGCTATGATCCCCAACAGTGGCATCATGAGCTAGGTCTATGCGTGGTTTCTATGCACGAGTAGAACACAAGTTGTTGTGGGCGTCGATTTTGTCAATTTACTTGCCGTTACTAGTCTTATCTTGATTCAGCGGCATCGTGGGATGAAGCGGCCCGGACCGACCTTACACGTACTCTTACGTGAGACAGGTTCCACCGACTGACATGCACTAGTTGCATAAGGTGGCTAGCGGGTGTCTGTCTCTCCCACTTTAGTTGGATCGGATTCGATGAAAAGGGTCCTTATGAAGGGTAAATAGAAATCATATCACGTTGTGGTTTTGGCGTAGGTAAGAAATGTTCTTGCTAGAAACCTATAGCAGCCACATAAAAATTTGCAACAACAATAGAGGACGTCTAACTTGTTTTCGCAGCATATGCCTTGTGATGTGATATGGCCAAAAGGATGTGATTTATGAGATTGATCATGTTCTTGTAGTAGGAATCACGACTTGCATGTCAATGAGTATGACAACCGGCAGGAGCCATAGGAGTTGTCTTAATTTATTTATGACCTACGTGTAAACTTAAACGTCATGTAATTACTTTACTTTATTGCTAAACCGTTAGCCATAGTAGTAGAAGTAATAGTTGACGAGACGACTTCATGAAGACACGATGATGGAGATCATGATGATGGAGATCATGATGATGGAGATCATGGTGTCATGCCGGTGACGATGATGATCATGGCGCCCCGAAGATGGAGATCAAAAGGAGCAAAATGATATTGGCCATATCATGTCGCTATTTGATTTCATGTGATGTTTATCATGTTTTACATCTTATTTGCTTAGAACGACGGTAGCTTAAATAAGATGATCCCTCGCAATAATTTCAAGAAAGTCTCCCCCCTAACTGTGCACCGTTGCGAAGGTTCGTTGTTTCAAAGCACCACGTGATGATTGGATGTGATAGATTCTAACATTCGAATACAATGGGTGTAAGCCAGATTTACACACGCAATACACTTAGGTTGACTTGACGAGCCTAGCATGTACAGACATGGCCTTGAAACACGGAAGATCGAAAGGTCGAACATGAGTCTTATAGAAGATACAATCAACATGAAGATGTTCACCGATGATGACTAGTCCGTCTCACGTGATGATCGGACACGGCCTAGTTGACTCGGATCATGTATCACTTAGATGACTAGAGGGATGTCTATCTGAGTGGGAGTTCATTAAATAATTTTATTAGATGAACTTAATTATCATGAACATAGTCTAAATTGTCTTTGCAAATATGTTGTAGATAAATAGCTCACGTTGTAGCTCCAAGTTTCAATGCGTTCCTAGAGAAAGACTAAGTTGAAAGATATGGTAAGCAATGATGCGGACTGGGTTCGTAGTCCGAGGAGTGTCCTCACTGCTACACAGAAGGCTTATGTCTTTGATGCACCGCTCGATGTGCAAATCCCTACAATGTCGTCTGTGGATGTTATGAACACCTGACAGACACATTCTGATGACTACTTGATAGTTTAGTGCACCATACTTTACGGTTAGAATCGGGATTCCAATGATGTTTTGAACGCCATAAGACATATGAGATGTTCCAAGAGCTGAAATTGGGATTTCAGGCTCATGCCCGTGTTGAGAGGTATGAGACCTCTGACAAGTTCTTTTGCCAACAAGATGGAGGAGAATAGCTCAGCTAGTGAGCATGTGCTCAGAATGTCTAGGTGCTACAATCACTTAAATCAGGTGGGAGTTAAACTTTCAGATAAGATAGTGATTGATAGAGTTCTCTAGCCACTATCACTAAGCTACTAGATCTTCGTGATGAACTATGACATGCAAGGGATGGAGTTGATCCTGGAGCTGTTCGCGGTGCTTAAGACCGCAAAAGGTAGAAATCAAGAAGGAGCATCAAGTGTTGATGGTTTAACAAGACCACTGGTTTCAAGAAGGGCAAGGGCTAGAAGGGAAACTTCATGGATGGCAAACCAGTTGCCACTCCAGTGAAGGAACCCAAGGTTGAACCCAAACCCGAGACTAAGTGCTTCTATTGTAAGGGGAACGGTCACTGGTAGCAGAATTACCCCAAATGCATTGTAGATAAGAAGGCTGGCAACTTCAACAAAGTATATACGTGTTATTAATGTGTACCTCACTAGTACTCCTGGGTATTGGATACCGGTTCAGTTGCTATTATTGGTGACTTGAAGCAAAAGCTACAGACTAAACGGAGACTGGCTAAGGGCGAGGTGACGATGTGTGTTGGAAGTGTTTCCAAAGTTGATGAGATCACCATCGCACGCTCCATCTGCCTTCGGATTAGTATTGAACCTAGATAAATGTTATCAGGTGTCTACATTGAGCATGAATATGATTAGATCATGTTCATTGCAATACGGTTATTCATTTAAGTTAGACAATAATGGTTATTCTTTTTACATGAATAATACCTTTCATGGTCATGCACCCTATGTGAATGGTTCAGTGAATCTCGGTCGTGGTAATACACATGTTCACGCCAAAAGATGTAGATAGTACCACTTTCTTGTGGCACTGCCGCTTAGGTCATATTGGCGTAAGATGCATGAAGAAACTCCGTGTCGATGGATGTTTGGAGTCACTTGATTTTGAATCGCTTGACACATGTGAGCCATGCCTCATGGGCAGGATGACTAAGACCCTGTTTTCAGGTACAATGAAACGGGCAAGCGACTTGTTGGAAATCATACATGCTGATGCGTGTGATCCAATGAGAATTGAAGCGTGCGGTGGATATCGCTATTTTCTCATCTTCACTGGCGATTTGAGTGGATATAGGTATATTTACTTAATGAAGCACAAGTCTGAAACATTTGAAAAGTTCAAGTGATTTCAGAGTGAAGTTAAGAACCATCATAACAAGAAGATCAAATTCCTACGATCTGATCGATGAGAATTTCTGAGTTATGAGTTTGGCAATCACTTAAGACATTGTGGAATTGTTTCACAGTTGAAGCCACCTGGAATACCACAGGGTAATGGTGTGTCCGGACGTCGTAATCGAACCTTATGAGATATGGTGCGATCTATGATGTCTCTTACCAATCTACCGTTTTCATTTTGAGGATATGCGTTAGAGACAGCTACATTCACTTTAGATAGGACACCATCTAAGTCCGTTGAGACGACGTCGTATGAATATGGTTTGGCAAGAAACCAAAGTTGTCGTTTCTTAATGTTTGGGGCTGCGATGCTTAAGGCTTCAGCCGGAGAAGCTCGAACCCAAAAGCGGACAAACACATCTTCATAGGATACCCAAAGGTGACAGTTGGGTATACCTTCTATCTCAGATCCGAGGGCAAATTGTTTGTCGCTAAGAACGGGTCCTTTCTCGAGAAGGAGTTTCTCTCGAAAGAATTGAGTGGGAGGAAGATAGAACTTGATGAGGTTGTCGAACCTTTACCTCAACCAGAGAGTGATGCAACACAGAAAGATGTTTTCTGTGGCGCCTACGTCTGTTGAATAGGAAGTTAATGATAGTGATCATGAAGCTTCGGATCAAGTTGCTATCGAACCTCGTAGGTCGACAAGGATATGTACTACTCCTGAGTGGTACGGTAATCCTGTCTTAGATATCATGTTGTTAGACAACAATGAACCTACGAGCTATGGAGAAGCGATGGTGGGCCCATATTTCGACAAATGGTTAGAAGCCATGAAATCCGAGATAGGATCCATGTATCAGAACAAAGTATGGACTTTGGTGGACTTGCCCGATGATCGGCGAGCCATTGAGATAAATGGATCTTTAAGAAGAAGACGGACGTGGGCGGTAATGTTACCATCTATGAAGCTCGACTTGTGGGAAAGAGTCTTTTCACAAGTTCAAGGAGTTGACTACGATGAGAATTTCTCACCCTAGCGATGCTTAAGTCCATCGGAATCATGTTAGCATTAGCTGTATTTTTCGATTATGAAATCTGACAGATGGATGTCAAAACAAGTTTTCTTACTAGTTTTCGTAAGAAAAAGTTGTATGTGATATAATAAAAGGTTTTGTCGATCCTAAGGATGCTAAAAGGTATGCTGGCTCCAGCAATCCTTCTATGGACTAGAGCAAGCATCTCGGAGTTGGAATATATGCTTCGATGGAGTGATCAAAGCTTCTAGGTTTATACAATGTTTGCTAGAAACTTGTATTTACAAGAAAGTGAGTGGGAGCACTACAACATTTCTGATAAGTATATGTGGATGACATATTGTTGATTCGAAATAATGTAGAATTTCTGGAAAGCATAAACGGTTGTTTGAAGAGTGATTTTCAAAGGAAGGCCTGGATAAAGCTGCTTACATATTGGGCATCAAGATCTATAGAGATAGATCAAGACGCCTGATGATACTTTCAAAGAACGCACACCTTGACATGTTTTTGAAGGAGTTCAAAATAGATCAGTGAAAGAAGTGGTTCTTACCTAAGCTGTAAGGTGTGAAGTTGAGTAAGACTCAAAGCTTGACCATGGCAGAAGAAAGAGGAAGGACGAAGGTCGTCCCCTATGCTTTTGTCATAGGCTCTATACGGTATGCCGTGCTGAGTACCGCACCTGATGTGTGCCTTGCCACATGTCTGGCAAGAGGGTACAAAGGTGATCTAGGAGTGGATCACCAGATAGCGGTCAAAATTGTCCTTAGAGGAATAAGGAAATGTTTCTCAGTTATGGAGGTGATAAAGAGTTCAATGTAAAGAGTTACGTCGATGCAAGCTTAACACCTATCCGGATAGCTCTGAGTAGAAATACCGGATACGTATAATGGAGCAACAATTTGGAATAGCTCCAAGTGGAACGTGGTAGCAGCATCTACGATATGACATAAAGTTTTGCAAAATACATAGGGATCTGAATATTGCAGACCCGTTGACTACAACCTCTCTCACAAGCATAACATGATCAAACCCAGAACTCATTGAGTGTTAATCACATAGTGATGTGAACTAGATTATTGAGTCTAGTAAACTCTTTGGATGTTGGTCACATGGCGATGTGACCTGTGAGTGTTAATCACATGGCGATGTGAACTAGATTATTGACTCTAGTGCAAGTGAGAGACTGTTGGAAATATGCCCTAGAGGCAATAATAAATTAGTTATTATTATATTTCATTGTTCATGATAATCGTTTATTATCCATGCTAGAATTGTATTGATAGGAAACTCAGATACATGTGTGGATACATAGACAACACCATGTCCCTAGTAAGCCTCTAGTTGACTAGCTCGTTGATCAATAGATGGTTACGGTTTCCTGACCATGGACATTGGATGTCATTGATAATGGAATCACATCATTAGGAGAATGATGTGATGGACAAGACCCAATCCTAAGCCTAGCACAAGATCGTGTAGTTCGTATGGTAGAGCTTTTCTAATGTCAAGTATCATTTCCTTAGACCATGAGATTGTGCAACTCCCGGATACCGTAGGAGTGCTTTGGGTGTGTCAAACGTCACAACGTAACTGGGTGGCTATAAAGGTGCACTACGGGTATCTCCGAAAGTGTCTGTTGGGTTGGCACGAATCGAGACTGGGATTTGTCACTCCGTGTAACGGAGAGGTATCTCTAGGCCCACTCGGTAGGACATCATCATAATGTGCACAATGTGACCAAGGAGTTGATCATGGGATGATGTGTTACGGAACGAGTAAAGAGATTTGCCGGTAATGAGATTGAACAAGGTATCGGGATACCGACGATCGAATCTCGGGCAAGTATCGTACCGATAGACAAAGGGAATTGTATACGGGATTGATTGAATCCTTGACATCGTGGTTCATCCGATGAGATCATCGTGGAGCATGTGGGAACCAACATGGGTATCCAGATCCCGTTGTTGGTTATTGACCGGAGAGTTGCCTCGGCCATGTCTGCATGACTCCCGAGCCCGTAGGGTCTACACACTTAAGGTTCGATGACGCTAGGGTTATAGGGAATAGATGTACGTGGTTACTGAATGTTATTCAAAGTCCCGGATGAGATCCCAGACGTCACGAGGAGTTCCGGAATGGTCCGGAGGTGAAGACTTATATATGGGAAGTCATCATACGGTCACCGGAATAATTCGGGGGGTTACCGGTATTGTACCGGGACCACCGAAGGGGTTCCGGGAGTCCACCGGGAGGGTCCACCTGCCCCGGAGGGCCCTATGGGCTGTGTGTGGAGAGGGACCAGCCCCTTAGTGGGCTGGGCGCCTCCCCCCTAGGGCCCATGCGCCTAGGGTTTAAGGGGAACCCTAAAGGGGGGCGCCCCCTTGCCTTGGGGGGCAAGGCAACCCCCCTGGCCGCCGCCCCCTCCTCAGATTGGATCTGAGGGGGCCGCCCCCCCTCTTCCTTGCCCCTATATATATGTGGGGGGTGGGAGGGCAGCCACACCCAAGTTCTGGCGCAGCCCTCCCCCTCTCCCAAGTCCTCCTCTTTCTCCCACGGTGCTTGGCGAAGCCCTGCAGGATTGCCACGCTCCTCCTTCACCACCACGCCGTCGTGCTGCTGCTGGATGGAGTCTTCCCCAACCTCTTCTTCTCCCCTTGCTGGATTAAGGCGTGGGAGACGTCACCGGGTTGCACATGTGTTGAACGCGGAGGCGCCATTGTTCAGCGCTTAGATCAGAATCAACCGCGATCTGAATCGCTGCGAGTACGACTCCTTCATCCGCGTTCTTGCAATGCTTCCGCTTAGCGATCTACAAAGGTGTGTAGATGCACTCCCCTTCCCCTCGTTGCTAGATTACTACATAGATTGATCTTGGTGATACGTAGAAAATTTTAAATTTCTGCTACGATCCCCAACAATATCACGCTTTGCCGACTTGGCGTCCATAGTGCGAAAGTACCATGCGATGGAAAGTGCCTGGAAAACTGAAACGAAATTTTGGGATAATCTGGCTCTGAATATACACCCAGTGCGAAGTAAAAGGGTGCACTATCATAAGACACCCGAGTTAATTACAAAGAAGCAAAAACCCTCTACAGGGCGTGGAACCGTATTGGAGGGATGGCTCAACGGACCCTGCAAAATTCATAGTACAACGGATACCATACCAACACACAGCCTTAGAGCATGTTGGATACTCCGGCAGGTGGCCAAAAGCGGCGAGGATCTTCTCATCCCAGACGCCACATAGCACCATCCCAGGGATAACAATACGGTATTAACAGTCTTTGAGACCTTCGCATCAAATAATAGGCGCAAGCGAACATGCCGCAGCATTGCCGAAATCTGCCACATGGCAGCAATAAATCCATGGAGTGACACGGCTATTACCTTCAATGCGTGTGACGAACCTAAATTCCGAACAGCCCGAGCACCAGCTGCACTGGTCCTCAGTCCAATTGTGGACGGCTTTCACTCACCAAAGTACTCATGGACGGAGGCAGTGGATTAAACCTCATTTATGAGGAAACTCTTCAAAAAATGGAAATAGACTGGAACTGCATTGAGCAAAGCAGCACAACCTTCAGAGGAATCATCCCCAGTCGGGACACGAGTCATTGTGTTTCCTCGACGCATACTCCGGCTACCACCAAATCAAGATGGCAGAGTCCAACCAAGCCACAACGACATTTATCACACCATACGGCCCCTTCTGTTTCAACACAATGCCTTTTGGGCTCAAAAACGCCGGCGCAACATATCATCGCATGATTCAGACATGTCTGGAGAAACAAATTGGCAAAATAGTAGAGGCATACGTAGATGATGTGGTCGTCAAAACCAAACACGTTGACTCTCTAATAGACGACTTGAGGCTCACATTTGACAACCTCCGAACATACGACATCAAGCTCAATCCGGAAAAATGCGTTTTCGGCGTACCAGCCGAAAAGCTCCTGGGCTTCATTGTCTCCAGTAGAGGAATTGAAGCTAATCCGGCCAAAATCTGAGCTCTGTCACAGTTGGCCATCACAACGGACCTCAAACAAATCCAGAAATTAACTGGATGTGTGGCGGCTCTAAGCCGCTTTATCTCCCGCTTAGGAGAAAATGCATTACCCCTTTATCGCCTCCTTCGGCGCACCGAACACTTCGAGTGGACGGACGCTGCCACGGCCGGATCGAAAGAAATAAAAGTCATACTGGCAACCAACCCAATCCTGGCAGCGCCAAACATCAGCGAACCAATATTGTTGTACATTGCGGCAACTCATCAGGTTGTAAGCGCAGTGCTCGTCGTCGAACGAGCAGCGGATGGACATAAATTCCCTCTTCAAAAGCCGGTATATTATGTATCCACTGTCCTCACTCCATGTAAATCACGGTACCCACATTATCAAAAGATAGCCTATGCGGTATTCATGGCATCCCGGAAGCTGCGACACTACTTTCAAGAGTGTTCGATTATAGTAGCCTCGGAAGTGCCACTTAATGATATTATAAACAACCGCGATGCCACGGGCCGGATTGCCAAATGGGCCATTGAGCTCCTCCCGTTTGACATAACATACAAACCTCGGCGAGCCATTAAATCGCAAGTATTGGCCGACTTTGTCGCCGAATGGACGGAAGTCGAACTCCCTAAAGAGTATGGCGCATACTCCAATTGGATCATGCACTTCGACGGCTCAAAAATGCTGGCTGCTCTGGGGGTTGGCATCGTCCTGACGTCCCCAACCGGAGATACAGTGCAATATGTACTGCAGATACTGTATACAGACTCCAACAATGCAGCCGAATACGAAGCCCTGTTACATGGTCTTCGGATGGCAGTTTCCATGGGCATACAACGCCTGGAGGTGCGTGGGGATTTGAACCTCGCAATATCCCAAATAAATGGAGACTTCGATGCCAAGGATCCGAAGATGGCGGCCTATCGAAACACCGTCCTAAAGATGTCAGCTCGGTTCGATGGGCTTGAATTTCACCATGTGGCTCGGGAAAACAATCAGGCGACGGATATGCTCGCCCGCATCGGCGCAAAACGCGATGCGGTCCCCCCCCCCAACATCTTTTTGGAAAGGTTGTTTAAGCCATCCATGGTATGGGAAGGGGACACCAGTAACAATAGTCCGGACCCAGCCAAAATGCCCGATACCGAATACTCTGACATAATCGGAGGCTCTGCCACCGAAATAACACCTTCAGCCCACGTAATAATGGCCATCATCTCCTCGTGGACAGAACCATTCCTGGCCTACCTAACTAGGTAGGAACTTCCCAAGGACCAAAATGAGGCACGCTGCATAGTGCGGCGATCTAAAGCCTACAGGGTCCACGAGGGAGAGCTGCATAAAAAAGCACTACCGGAGTCCTTCAAAGGTGCATCTCCGAAGAGGAAGGACGGGAGCTTTTGGCAGAAATTCACGCCGGACTTGGCGGCCACCACGCCGCAGCCCGGGCCCTTGTAAGCAAGGCCTTCCGTACAGGGTTTTATTGGCCGACGGCCCAGGCAAACGCACAGGACTTGGTCCAACGCTGCATCGGTTGCCAGCTTTTTGCAAACCAAAGCCACATGGCACCCATCGCCCTCCAAACAATCCCCATTACCTGGCCCTTCGCGGTCTGGGGGCTTGACATGGTTGGACCCCTTAAAGGGGGAACCCATAATAAAAAATACTTACTGGTCATGGTGGATAAATTCACCAAATGGATAGAAGCCAAATCTGTTAAAACAGTCGAATTCGGACCGGTGATAGACTTCATATCCGGGGTTGTACACCGTTATGGCGCCCCCACGGCATCATCACTGACAACGGCACGAACTTCACGGCCGACGAGGTAAAACTCTGGTGCAGGAACATGGGCATCAAGCTCGATTATGCTTCCGTCTATCACCCACAAACCAACGACCAAGTTGAGCGAGCAAATGGTCTTATCATGAGTGGCATTAAACCCAGATTAGTGCGGTCCTTAAAGGAGTCTAACACGCACTGGGTAGAGGAGCTCAACTCCGTACTCTGGGGGCTGCGGACCACGCCGAATCGTACTACCAGATATACACCCTTCTTTATGGTGTATGGCGCAGAGGCAATTCTGCCCTGTGATATAATTCATGACTCACCTCGAGTGCGCATATACGAAGAAAGAGAAGCCGAGCTCGATCGGCAGGACAGTCTGGACACCTTGGAGGAGGAGCGCGACATGGCAAAAGCCCATTCCGCATTTTATCAACAACAGGCTCGCAGATACCAAAGCAGAGAAGTACGGGCCAAAACTTATAACATTGGCGAGTTAGTTCTATGCCTGCCGGAGAATAAAAAGACCAAGCTCGAGCCCAAATGGGAAGGTCCCTTCATTATTGACCAAGTTCTGACTGGTGGAGCATACCGTCTGCGGGATGCATCGAATAATCGACTTGAGCCGAACCCATGGAACACAGCCAGGCTCCGAAGATTCTATGCCTAGCGCCGGACTCTATGTTCGTCTCCTTCCTCTGTCCATTTTTTGCATATACATTATCTGTCTTTTTTCTCTTTCTTTCTTTTATTCTTTCTCAAGGCCTTCAAGGGCCAACTTGTGCCTCCCTTGCACACTATAGATGCGCTAACCACGCTCATTATACCTGGGGGCTTCTTACACAGAAGCTTAATTATCTATGTGGGCTTCATGCCCCGCACATGTGTTATTCTTCTGCATGTACCTTTTCTTCGCTATTTTATGCATCGATATGACTTAAGTTTTGGCCAAGCTGGGTTGCCTGGCTCTTGTATTTATGCCCTACGTTCCCGTTAATTCGGCTAGGGCATAAGGGGAGCACCTCTGTGATTGTTACTGCCGGGTCAGCCGGATGTGTACCTCAGACTGGGTGAAGCCGAAAACTAGCGTTCTTAAGGGAATATTCGGTCGGCGAACAAAAGATGATTTTTTATTTATTTTCCATATATGCCCGCAGATGTTTTTGCCTGCGTCTCCGCTCGTAGTCCGGACATGCACTTTAGGGCATGCGTACCCAGGGAAAGGAACCCCTAACGAAACTATTCTCCCTGGAAGATGTTTCTTACTACCCATGTAATATAACATAACTAGTTGGGTACTTGTCTGTTCAAGCACTACTGACCCCAACGCCTGGTTTCCACGCATACCCTGGTTATTATATAACTGAGCGGGTATTCGGACACACTCCAGACTATCGGGTCCCGAGGTTGAAGCGAAAAGGTCCGCCATGACAAATGATTTACAATCCGGCTAGAAGATGCTTTCTTAGCCATCCAAAAGGCGGTCTAGCCTACAATCCTGTTGGGAATACTTTGCGGCTAATTCTACTTGCCCATAGACTAAGCTATCTGGGATCTCTCTTTCCCATCGGTCCCCACAGGTCTGACCTCGGCCATGTGGTTTGGGTCAGCCTTGGTATACCGCGTCTTCACCATGGCCCAGACTTCCCTGGCACCTTGACGGCAGGCCGATATCTTCCATAATCGGAAGCGCCGCCGTGCTCCCTTGAGCTTCTCCGCAAGCTCTCCAATGCCTTATGGCAGGGAGACTGATGGCCACAAGGCCTGGGCAATACCTTGCATCACATGCCGAACTTGTTCATGCAGTTGTGAGAGCTCGGATATAAGATCACCCGCAGACCCGGGCATCTCCTCCGCGGGACGACCCGTCAGCATACCTGCAGACATAACTCTATTAGCCGTATTCTCCGCCGTCCCCTTTTTAAGGGTTCGTTCAAGCACTTACTGAAAATGCCGCGTCGAAGCCGCTTATTCTCCTTCTCGGAGTCCGCAAGCTGAGCTCGAACATCTTTCAGTTCCACGCTCAGCTTGGTATTGGCATCTTGGAGATTGTTTTTCTCCCGCCTGACCTCAGTCAGCACGCGTTCGCCAACCTTTAGCTGTCGTATGGCATGATGGTCCTCCGGATTCTCTCCAGATTCATCTACAATATATATTGTTAGATCTGCAGCCACGCCGCACGCTATATGGTACCTATCATTCTTTGAAACAAATGTTACCAGCTGGGGACTTTTTATGTTCCTTCAATGCGGCAACGCCGGCCCGAAGTTGGGTCTTGCATTCCTCCAGCTCCTGTGATAGTCGAGTATTCTTCTCTGTAAGAACCTGCACAATAGATGATCCTTAAATCAGTTCTGCTAACTGTTTCAAGTCTCAGGGGATACTGATACATATAATCGTCAGATTTGCTTACCCGTACATCCCTTACATACTGGTCCGTGGCTCTGGCTAGACCATTTTGAGCAGCACGGAGGTACGCGTCTCCAGAATTGAAGGCATCAAATGCCCCTGGGGAGAAGCAAGCGTCACGGAGTACGGCTCAGCGACGCCTATGATTCATGTCGCTCTCCACTTCTGAATTTGTAGCGGATAGTCTATCCGCATCCTCTGTAGGAGGAGTATCCGGCGTCCGCCCAATGTCGGCTTCCGCCTCTATGTCCGGTCCTGGAGCCCAACTGGTGGAAGCATGATCGGCAGCCTCACCAAACATATTCCGGCGAGCGTTTTTTCTGTTAAAGAAACATGGACGTCATTAAATTTTGAGAAAGACGACAACCACGGAGCGGGGTTTTTGTCATACCTCTGCGCCAGCGTCTCCATCCTGACCGCCTTCCTTTTTGGCATGCCCGGCCTCTGTGCCTCTTGTTGGCGAGTTGTTGCGGGTTCGGCACGACGTCTCGAAGGCCTTCCCTGTAAAACACCATATGTATATGGTGGGTGAAGTGTCTAAAAGGGGATCCTAGTTTTTGGAGTTGGGATTTTTGGTTTTTCTTACGTGCGATGCAGGAAGCAGTCCGGGATAGTCGGCCGTAATGGCCACCATGGCGTCATCACAGCTTAATTGATAGAACTGCCGGTCTATCATCTCCATGAATATGTCCGGATCTTCTTCGAGTACGGGACCGAGGGCCCGGTCAGGGTCCTCTAGTTGTGGGGATGGGCTGCTGACCTCCCTTATGGCTTTTCGCAGTTCCTGCCACACAATGGCAAGGTGAATACCTACGACAAAGAATGCGGGAAGAATGGGAGTAGGGAGATATAACTCACCCAGCTTGGAGGGTTGTACATGGAGAATCTATCCCGTGGTTTGATGCGGACGAACTCCTCTTCCTCTCCCTTGAACAACTCGGACAGAATTTTTGCTAAAGCGGCAGCGTTGTCCGGAGCCTTATGCCCGCAACGGGTGGCATCATCTTTCCCGTTAAAACACCATAGGGGGTGCCCTTGATATTGAAGTGGCTGCACTCCCCGCATTATGCATATTGACATAAGCTCAATTACTGTCAATCCTGATTGAGCCAGTGCTTTAATCCGGTTCATCAGGTAAAGGACTTCTCTGTTGTCTTCCTCCTGGGGGCTCCGTGGGCGCCAACTTCGGCGTTTCTTCAGAGGAGCATTGTTGAACTCAGGAAGACCCCGCCGAACAGGGTCCGGAAGGGGGACGTCCTCCATATAAAACCATTCCGAAGGCCAGTCTTCGGATGTCTTCTTCGGAGTACCGGACATGTATCCGGTTTCGGCGATGCGCCATATTTCGGCTCCGCCCACTTGATAAAGTGACCCCTTCTGTGTGCGGGGGACGAGGCAAAATAACCTTTTCCACAGCTCGAAATGAGCCTCGCAGCCCAGGAATAACTCGCAGAGGGCAACATAGCCGGCGATGTGTAATATGGAAGTAGGGGTGAAATTATGCAGTTGGAGGCCGTAAAACTCCAGGAGCCCACGGAGGAACGGATGCATTGGAAATGCGAGTCCCCTTAATAAGTAAGGAACAAGGCATACCCGCTGCCCCGTAGAGGGACTGAGAAGCTCTCCGCTTGCTCCCCGCCATTGTAGGTGGCGAGCCCGGCTCGGACGGAACCATATACGCTGGAGGGAGAAATCCCTTAGTCTACAGTTCGACTAATCGACTGTGTGGGACAGAACACCTCTCCCAATCACCGGGCCTAGGGCTACGAGGGGGGGAGGAGGAGCTGCGGTTGTCGGCCATGCTGGAGTGGATTTTTCCGAAGCGCGCTCCGATGGATTCTCGCTGGGGGAGGATGATATGGATTGAATCTAATAATCCCCATCCCTTTAATAGACAATTTATTTATCTGGCTAGGGGGGGCGAATCTAAAAACGCCCTGGCTCCTCGTATTCATTCGATGCATGGAAGATAGCCCTTATTGGGCGCAGAAGCCAAGAGGTCCAACATTTATGGGGCCGGACACTGCTTAACAAACATTCGAAATTTGGAGAAGAACCCGCCTTGCAATGCCGAAGACAATACTGCGTGTTGGACTTGACGTCATTGAAGCCTGGTTCGGCGGCTACTGAGGGAGTCCTGGATTAGGGGGTCTCCGGACAGCCGGACTATATCTTTTGGCCGGACTGTTGGACTATGAAGATACAAGATTGAAGACTTCATCCGTGTCCGTATGGGACTCTACTTGGCGTGGAAGGCAAGCTAGGCAATACGGATATGGATATCTCCTCCTTTGTAACCGACCTTGTGTAACCCTAGCCCCTCCGGTGTCTATATAAACCGGAGGGCTTTAGTCCGTAGGACAACATACAATCATACCATAGGCTAGCTTCTAGGGTTTAGCCTTTCCGATCTCGTGGTAGATCAACTCTTGTACTACTCATATTATCAAGAATAAATCAAGCAGGACATAGGGTTTTACCTCCATCAAGAGGGCCCGAACCTGGGTAAAACATCGTGTCCCCTGCCTCCTGTTACCATCCGCCTTAGACGCACAGTTCGGGACCCCCTGAGATCCGCCGGTTTTGACACCGACAATGTGTTTTTCACATTTTTGCGGCAGCGGCGGCGGGCGTTTGTCTCGGCGCTAGTGCAGGACGCCACCGACGAGGTCATCGTCATTCGAGGCAGGGGGATTGGCGCGGATCCGCAAGAGCCCCGACGAGCCACCGGGGAGGGTGTGGACCGTGACGAGCCGGGACGATCGTGGAGCTAGAGAAGCCTTCTCGGCCATCTGGAAGGGCGCATAGCTCGAGCTTCCACCCCTATCCATCCAAGACCGGTGAAGGGAGACACAGATGGCCAGTTCCTCGTTCGACTATGTCGTGAGCATGTCCCAATCCACGAGGTCAACTCCAAAGGAGGAGCTGCTGCCAGATTCAGTCATGGTCACGGTGGATGATGGGAGGGGGGAGGTTAAGTGAGGAGTGAGGCTAGGGTTTTGTTCGGAGTGAGGTTTTTATTGGGTCGGGTGTGCCAGTTTAGACTGATGCAACGTGGTGGTTGCATACGGCCTACCTCATATCCACCCTACATATGGAGTGGATATGAGGACTGCCAGATAAATGAGCTAACCACAGGGGGGTCGACTGGGTGACTTCTTTTTTGTCCATGTCGTGTCCGGCTTGGCATATGGAGGGAACAGATGAGTCTAGTTGAAGATGTTGTTACAACTACACAACTTTAATCTTTTAAATATACATTTCTGTACGTGTGTTTTCTTTTCGTACTTAAAAAGAACGTAAGATTGCAAATCAACATGTGATTGGATGGTCAGGAGGACAGTAGTATTCCCAGCCCACTAGAGTTCAAGTCCTAGACTTGATATTGATGCTCGCATTTTTCCGAATTTATTTCAAGCCTTCCGACGATGTACCTTCAGTAGAAGTTGACGTTCCCATGGAATACAAAAATGTCTGTGGCGACTTCGTCAATCTCAAGATGATGTGTCGGCTCAATCTCTCGAAGATGCTCATAGGATAGGGTGTGCGTGTGTACTTTTATATGGGTGACTATATGTGTATGTACGAGCGCCCGCATGCATCTTTGTTAAAAAAAACATAAGATTTTGTCATCCACCTCGTTCTTCGTCCAATATTCGACCCTCCCTCTCGTCTTTCATGACTTACCAAATAAAATTCTGCTTTCTTTGACAAGACAATAAGTTATTACCAAATAAAATCCTAAAGTGTTACTTTTTTTGCGGGGATCCTAAAGTGTTATTTAGATTCGTAAAAAGCACAACCTGATTTGATAAATAATTATTTAAGCAATCCCACTAATATAAAATGTAATCACGAGCTAACATATTATAAAATATTTACATCCATTGCAAGCACGGACAATTATCTTAGTAAAAACAAAAATTTGGCTTCTCGCGGAAAAATATTTTTTTTTGATTTCGAAAAGCTGTCGAGGGACCATGAGCACTCACTCCGCCCGGCCCGCCTGCCATGCAACTCTGCCAGCCGGGCCCCGACCTAGGAAAACCTCCAAATGTCGTGTGCGTGCGGTGCACAACCTAGGGCAGAGCAGAACCGGTCTGGTCCAGCTCCACGCCTAGTCGCCTCCACCGTCTGCACCTCCCCTGCTTTGCTTTATATAACGACCGGCCGTGCGATCGATCCCACCCCATCCACGGCTTCCATCCCATCCCCGAATCTCACTCCGCACTTCGAAAACAAAACGCCCCCATCTCCCCCTTCTCCTCCAGGCCAGGTGCTCCGCGCCGGCCGCCGCCGCGCGTAGGTCAGCCCGTCGCCCGATCCGCGGATTCCATTCCGGCTACGGCGCTGCTGCAAGGTCGCGGTCGCAGGATGGTGGTCGGTTTCCGCCGCACGATCTCGTTCCCCGCGCCCAAGTCCGCGCCGGCGGCGGGGTCGAACGGGAAGTCCGCGGCCGGCTACCGCGTCCGCTCGGCCAGCCTGCCCTGCCGGTTCCACCCGCTGGTGCTCCAGCTCGACGAAGACGTCGCGGCCCTGCGCGATCTGGCGGGGGGCCTGGCGTCGGCCGCGACGGCGCGCTCGATCACGGAGGCCGCGGAGCAGCTGGGGCGGGTCCTGGTGTCGCTCTCCGAGCTGCTCCACCACCCGCAGGCCCAGGAGCCGCTGCGGCGGCTCGGCCGGTCGCCGTTCGCGGAGCGGCTGCTCGACGACTTCCTCCGCCTGGCCGACGCGCACGGCAGCTTCCGCGACGTGCTGGTCGCGCTCACCGCGCTCCAGGCCGAGGCGCGCGCGGCGCTGCGGCGCGAGGACCCGGCGCGCCTGGCGTCCGCCGCGCGCGGGCTCCGTCGGTCCGGCCGCGACCTCCCGCGGATCGCCTCCTCCGCCCGCGCCGTGGCCGGCAAGGCGCCGCCTCCCGCGCCCGCGGGCCTCCCGTCGGACGCGGCCGCTCTCGCCGCCGCCATCGTCGACGCGGCGGCGGCCGTCGCGTCCGCCTCGGCCGCGGTCTTCTCCGGCGTGTCCGCCCTGTCCATTGCCGCCGCCACGGCCCGCGTCGACGTCGTCAGCGCGCCGTGCTGGATGCCCTCGCCCGCAAGGTTCGCCTCCTCGTCGGCCGCGCCGAGAACCGGCCACCACATCGTCACCACCAAGCCCTCGTCCATGCGCATATGGTGGGTCGCCGACCTGATGCGCTGGATGTCGCGCGCGAAGCGCCGGTCGGCGAGCAAGCAGCACGCCGACGACGGCTGCTCCGCCAAGCAGCCCCAGCCCGACGCGGCCCTGGTCGACCTAGACCCGGAGGAGGAGGACAGGAAGGCGGCGTTTGAGCGCATGGACAACCTCGGGCGGTGCGTCGCGGACGTGGAGAGCAGCGGCGAGAACGTCTTCCGGGCCCTGGTCAACACGAGAGTCTCCCTGCTCAACATTCTCAGCCCAAGCTTCTGAAGAATAGTGATCCCCAGACGTTGGAACCATCAACAATCTCGACTTATGTGATGAAATTTGTATATAGTTTAGCAGTACCACCAATAGAACATCAATTGCAGCCGAAGTAAAAGAGATTTCCGTTTTGTGTTGCCAACTCTGCATATTTGAAGAACATCTTCAGAAATTACCGTTTCGCAACGCAGGGCGCGCAGCCTGAGCCGCCGGGAGTTCAAGACTAGACAGACACGCGCGCGCTTTGGCTGGGACGAGTGGCGAACGATGATGGGTTCATTCCCGATCGTTTTTTTTTAAACAAGGCAAAAGACTTGCCATGGCTCAAAGTGGTTCATTCCCGATCGTTGGTTGGGAGACGGGTGGGGTCACGTGGATGGAATCATGCGAGATCGGGATGGCGATCTTGGACGTGCTTTCTCCAGCACGATTCGATCCTAGGGCGCTCGGCGCTGGCGCCAATCACGCCGATCGAGTGATCTGCCTGCCGTCGTGGGCTATGGCAGCCCGTTCTGGGCGTTTTCCTTTCCCGCTTTCTCTATGCCAGGCTCCAGGTTTCAAGTCCAATGCTGTCGCTGGGCAGTGAGGCAGGCCGCCAGGGTGCATGGCTGGCAACAGCAGCAGCCACCGCCGGAGATGGCATCCCAAAATAAGACCACGTGCGACGCGAAGTCGTTGAGATTTGGGGACGCCTCCGTAGCTTCTATATTACGCGACTCTGAAAGTGGTGATCCGTGATCGGCGACGACGAAAGCGATTAGTGTATTGCCAGTAGGTGTGTGTGTGTGGGGAAGTGGTGGTAGTTTTGAGTGTTCGAGGAATCTGCTGAATCACATTAGTACGTGCATCTTTGGGAGTAATGCCAAGGGAGGCAACTTAATTAAGTCCATCACCCTACCCACGTATGAAGCTGCTAACATGAAAGTTCTTACTAGTATTACTACCAGTTCTGTTGTGGTCAGGTGGTTCGCTTCCGTTAGTACTACTACTGGCTTCGCCAAATGATTGACTCACGCATTGAGGTACAAATGGCAAATCTCATTGTTACTGCGTCTAGTTGGAGTATTCCGGCGGATTGTTTTTGGTTCCCCTGAAATGTGTTGTGTGTGTGTGTGTGTTTTTGAGAGAGATTGGCTAGCTAGGGTTCGTCATGTGTTGTGTGTTTTGCAATGAAACTTTGTGGTGATTATATTATGATTTATCTACAAAATAAACAAATAAATAGTGACATCGCCATGTTGCCATTGTTAGGGCATGTTTGGTTCCAAATAAGTTACCAACTTATAAGTCGAAAAGTGAAAAAAGTGACTTATTTTGCCAAACAGACCCAACTTATAAGTCACCTCAACTTATAAGTCATAAGTTGCTCCACCCCAACTTAAAACTTATAAGTCACCTCCTTTTGCGTGGGTCCCATCATCTTTACATAAAAAAAGGTGAGAAGGTATGGTCAGATGACTTATAAGTCAGGTGACAACCAAACAGGCATGACTTATAAGTCATTGGTTTCAAGTCACCTGACTTATAAGTCAGGTGACTTATTGAAACCAAACAGGGCATTAGTTGGTAGCACAACACGGGCAATAGCATCACAAGTCCTGGTAGTGCAGGCCTCTTGAATTACTAAAACGTGGCATGTTATGGCGTGTTGGTAATGATGAAAACATTCGGGCATGGAGGGATCCTTGGATTCCATGAGGACCACCTTTTACTCCTATCCTACCGAAGAGAAATTGCCGTCTAAACAAAGTGGCAACTTCTTTGATAACCGAGGTAACTGGAAACTAACACTATTGCAGCAACACTTTTGTCAAGCAGATGTTGATTCTATTCAGAGTATCCACATTTCCCCAAGGCAGCAGGATGATTTCATTTCCTGGCCGTGGGAAAAATCTGGTATCCTCACCGTAAAATCTGCTTACAACTTTGCTATGTCTAGCCATTATGATCATTTTTCTCCTGGTGCCTCGAGCTCTTCCCCACGGGGAGACAAACCTATTTGGAAATTGGTGTGGGGCGTGCTAGTACCACCGAAACTGAAACACTTTTCATGGCAAGTATCATCAGGTTCTTTACTCACAACAGCTGAGAAATATAGAAGACACATTGGTATGAATGGTTACTGCAAGCTTTGTGACCGGGAAGAGGAGACCATGTTTCATGCCCTGATTGTGTGCCCTAATGCCGCAAGCCTTTGCGACTCTATGAGGAACCAATGGCCATTACCAAGAAGGGAGGATATTATATGCATAGGGGCAGAATGGCTGCCTCATCTCTTGGCCGGTCTACATGAACAGACTAGAAGTATGGTCATCATGGTGTTGTGGCGCATCTGGTATCTTCGGAATGAGTTGATTCATGGCAAAACAATTCCTCATTTGGAGGTCTCCTGTTCATTCTTAATCAACTACTACAACACCTTTCTACAATGTTCAAGTTATGTGGACGATATAATCAAAGGCAAAGCTCCATTGCACCCGCTCCCAGCTGACAAACAGCCTAGACCTGTCATTGTCCGCACGCCGTGGCCAAATCCTCCTGTTGGCTCGGTGTCCTTATGTACAAAGGGATCCTATAAGCCCCTAGATGGATCAGCGGGTGCAGGTATGATTCTTCGGGACGATAAAGGACATGTCATATTTACGTCTTACCGTAAATTATTTCATTGTAAAGAGGCCCTCGAAGCAGAGCACATGCTATGTGGGAAGGTTTGAGGCTGGCGTTTGAGCATTCAAGTTCTACGATCTTACTGCAATCCGATTGCTCAGTGGCGCTTCAAGCACTTTTAAACGATTCTCTGGATAGATCGGCATACGACCACTTGGTTAGAGATCTTAAGAGTTTGTTGCATGATAGGATAGTTATTCCTGTTAAAATTCTTCGTGAACAGAATAGAGTTGCAGATTAGTTAGCGAACTGTGGTAGAGAAGGGGATACCACAACATGTTGGGTGGTGCCTCTTCCTCCTTGCATCACTGATCTTGTCGTTGGCGATTGTAATTCTGTCGCTGGCGAGTGTTGGAGTATGATGTTCGGCCCTCTCTCATAGTTCAGACTGATGGGTGAACAGATAAGATGTATAAACTTAGGCTGGTCACAATGGGCAAGAACATAAGCTACTAACTTACACACTTCCCTAGACTATGTTACTACCTCCATAGTGGGTAGGAACATCTATGTAGTGTCATGCAACGATGTATTTATTAGGTTATAGACTCATTGTTTTTTGAAATGTGTGATGTTCCGGTAACTTAGCTAGTTACCACAAGCACCTCTCTCTTCATTAAATATGTGCCACATAAGCAAAGTTGTATTGGAGTGTGTGATGTTACTCCTAAGTTCCTCCCCATTGTGACCAGCCTTACAACTAAGAGGTTCAGGGTTCAAAAACCTAGTAAACGCAATAAATAATTGTGGCCTGCCCCCGCTTCCGCTGCTCATGTCATACAGCTCCAAAGAAGCATAGACGTGAAGGGGAGTGTTCAAGTATGATGTTCGACCCTCTCTCATAGTTCAGACTTTTAAATGAGTTTGGCTAGAGCATGAATTCAATACAGAGCTCAACAGGCTCGTACACGCGATGTTTTTGTTGTTAACCCTAAACATTCCATCACGAGTCATTGTCGCAAGGACGGCAAACTTCGCTGGTTATTACTCTAATCAGCGCGCGACCATATATAGTAAGATATCACATATCCTAAGCAAACGCACACATAAGTATCTACGTCAGTACATAGCGATCCCTTCCTCAGATAATACAATTCGCCTCGTGGCAACTTTGTCCATTCCCGGAAGCAAATTAAAACGCCGTCGCCAGCTGCTCGAAGTGGCGTCGATTCCGCTAAATGGACGGCGCAGGCCCGCTCCGACGTTCCGTGACTTGCGTGTCTCTTCTTGCCCGAAAGGCGAAAAGCCGTCGGCGTGTAACCTAACCACGATGCAGGCTGCGTCGTTGAGAGGCGACGCATGGATTTTATTTCAACAAAATCGCGCGTGTGTGCCTTCCAAGCGTCGCTGCTGTACAGCTGCAGCTTCAGACAAGTTTTAAACAGTTCAGCAGGGCCTGAGTACAGAGTACTACTGGTACATTGCACGGCTGGACAGCTGCAAATCCCGGCTCTGTATGGAAGATTTGTAAAATAGGTACGCAGCCGCATGTGGCCATCGAATTTCAACGGGCCACGGACGCGCAGACGAGGGACTGGATCAGGCGGATTCCGTATCCGCCTTCCCGAATCCCCGGACGTGGCCATCGAGGCGTCCAGAGCTGGCGCTCGCGGTGTGCTTGGACACGCGTTCGCACGAAGCATCCGTTTGGACCGTCGGTTTCCTGCTCCCCTTCCTCCGTGCGGGTCAGCGTTCGGCGACGCCGCGATGCCAAGGAAGCTGCGAGGCGGTGGCGTCGGGATATGGAAATACGACTGTGCGGGGCTGCTGGTTCTGGTTGGGTGGGTGCCCGACCGGATGCTCCCGAGTTCCCCTGGGCGTAGACAGACTCCTCCGGTCTTTGTGCCAAATTAAATTTACGAGCTATGGCAAATTACTTCCCTGGACACTGGCAAATTTTTATCTAGACACATCCAAATACATACTCCCTTAGTCCTGTAATATAAGAACATTTTTGACACTAACGCTAGTCTCAAAAATGCTCTTGTATTATGAGACGGTAGAGTACATTGTATGTATTTTGTGAATCCATGGCTATGCGGAAGATTTATCATAAAAATGATGGCAAATTTATAAGTATGTGCCACGCAAAATAAAAATCAAAAATAAGTATGTGTTTTATTTTTTAGGGAAATTTTATGCGTTTTAGTTAATTATAAATGGGTTGCAAAATAATTTTTTTGTTTTTTAAGGTCTCTCTTTCGCGGTGCTAAAGCTGGGCCTTTTCTGGCCCATTTTTAGCTTGCTACATGCTATTTTTTTTATCAGGTATAAGATTTTTCTTTTTTTGCAGCTAGGTGCAAGATTATCCATGTGGAAGGGGGTCGTGCTAATGGATTGTGTTAGCGAACGTTTTGGTGCGCTCGATCGAACCCATTGTAGGGAATGATTCGTTCGATCCAGAGTCCCTTGCTAATAGACGTTCCCGAGACATTGCGGTTCATATATTTTGATAAATCCTAGCAGTTTACTATTGTTTTAGTAGCACTTGGCCGTTTACTTATTATTTTCTTTCAAAGGGCCCGTGTTTCTATCGGGCCATCCTTGCTTTTGGGGAGTGATTTACATTCTAACTGGCTAACATTTCTTTGAGCGCCCAAAACTCGCCTATTGCGAGACCTAATCTGGCATTGGGAGCTCCTATTTGCTGCTCAATTCGGCAAATAGTGACGTTGACACAGGCAGCTCCTAACTGGGACGACCCATGTGGTGATCTGTCACGAGCAACTTACTCAAGCGGCATGGTACTGTAGTTTCTTTTAGCGTTTTTGTTTTTTTATGAAAAAACTTCAGAAAAAACGAACATTTTAAAATGAAAATGGCGAACAAAATTTGAAAAAGTGAACAATATATGAAACATTGATATTTTTTGGGGAAAACAAGAAAAAAATTTGTTTAAAAAAGCCGTGAACAGTTCTTGAATTCCAAATCTTTTTTTTGAAAAGAACAATATTTTTTAAATTTTATGAACATGTTTTCAAATTTCTGACTGATTCTTTTTTAATAGAAACATTTATTTGAAAATTCCAAAAAAATCGAAAATGAGAATTCTTTTTAAAAAAATATGAAAACCATTTTAAATTTGTGACATTTTTAAAAAAATACACGACTATTTTCCGAAAGATAAACAATTTTTCAGTATACTGAACAATTTGTGAAATTTATTATTATTGGAAAAAAGAAAGAAAAAGAAAAAAAAGATAAATAAAAGACCCGAGAAGAAAACAAAAGTAACCTACAAAGAAACGAAAAAGAAGAATAAACTCAGGAACCTTCTCGAAGATTTCCAAAACGAGTAAAAATGATGTCAAGAACCTCATAGAATGTTGCCAAAACTAGGATCGGTTGAACACCTTAACAGGCTGGCCCAGTTAGACCGCTCGCTCGTCAACTCTGTGCGAGGCGTTAACATTTTATGACACAATGAGCGACGAATAAGATATTCCCGTGGCATTATCACAAAGAGCCCCCCTAAATGGGCGAGACTCAACGTGGAAGGAACACGCATCTGCCTCACACTATGCACGTATTTTAAGCACGAGTTTCGAATCTCGAATGTTGAGGCTAACAATTACGCAAAGGATGAACTTAGTTTGGGGGTTGGCCATAATGTTTGTTAGGTCAAGCCGATGATCTTACCTTCACCCCTCTAAGCATTGTGACAGTGTAAAAAAAAAGCTTTGTGAGTCTTAAAAGGAACTATAGGTACATTTATTCCAGTCCTCATTTTTTCCTTCATTTTTTAAATGTTCTAGAAATAATTTGGGAACATCTTAGAAGAATGCTTATATATTGTCAAAAAAAGTGTGCTTAGTAAATGTTTATTGTATGATTGAAAATGGTTCATTATTTGATAATATTTATCGTCTATTATTTTTTTTCTCCTATTTAGTAAAAAATAGCAATCATTTATTTTTGAAAGATTTCATTGTATATTATAAAAAAATAAAGCTTGTACTAAAAATGTTCACACATTAAAAATATCTTCATTACTTTTTTTTGACAAAATGATAATTTATAAAATTCTTGGCGTAATTGTTTGAAAAAAATTCATAGCATTCAAATCATGTTCCGACATCTGAAAAAGTCACAAGTTTAAAATATTTTGAAGAAAGTTTTAATAAATATTCATAAAATTTTAAAATTGTTTGTACACTTTTAGTAAATGTTGATAACCTATATAAAATGATTGTGCCACTTCAAAAAAAATCATAAACACTTAAAAAAGTGCTTTCACGTTTTCAAAATTGTACATATTTTAAAGAATATTCATCTTGTGTTTAAGAATCTTCATTTTGCATTAGAAAAATGCTAAATGTGCATTTTATAAATTTTCAATTTTATTTGATTAAATGTTCAAATTATTTAAAATTGTTCATAATGTACCTAAAAAAGGTTCAACTTGTATAAAAAAATGTTAAACATGCATTTATAAAAGTTTTAATGTATTTATACAAATAGGAAAATATAAAAACCAACAACAAACCAAATAAAAACAATAAAAACCGTTACGGAAAATATAGAAGAAACCCTGTGGAACCTTCCTAAATCTTGGCAGATGGTTCCTAAAACTGTAAAACTGGTGCATAGAAGCTTTCTGAAACCGCATTGTTGGGCGGGCCCACTAAAGCAAACATTCATGGTGAGGCTTAAGCGAAACATAACACTGGTGAATATTTCTATTGGAATAACCTACCAGGGTGCCATACTAACATTCCTTGGTCCTGAACCACATCGAGGCCTTTTCATTGAGGGGGTTTAGGACAGTGAAAAATTGAACCGTGGAAGCCCAAAGCCCAAACGCACTTTCGAACATTTCACTATGTTTCCTATATTCCGCATGGTTCGAGTAGCCATGGTCACCAAAATAGAGGAAATTATACACCTTTGAGATTCGTGTGAAAATACTGCAAAAATGTCCAGTCCAACATGGGCCTAACGGTTTGTCCTGGCAAATTTATGCATTCTTTTTGTCTTTTTAGAAAGTTTTTTCATTTTTGTTCTTGCATATTTATGCATCCTTTGTCTTGGTTTGTTATTATTGTTTTGCGATGACACTTTTATGCATTTTTCATCCTGACAGACTCATGTATTTTTTTGCTTTTTCCTTTATCACATAATATTTGTTTTTATGGATGGCAACTATTTTTAAAAGGCGCCTAGTTGGGCCTAGCCTATTCCATTGTTTTCCCGCTCGCATGCCGAGGTGGCTCATGTGGAAGCCAAACACAGGTGCAATGTGCAGATGCGCCCCTTGTGGTGAAGGAGAGCATTCACTTGATCGTCGCTCTCACAAGAAACATTTACGCCAGGAGGCTCCCCGAGGGAACGTAAACACCCTATTAGTATCATTATAACAAATTCTACCAGTTTATTATTGCTTTAGTAACTGGGAGGTCCAATAGGATAATCTGTGCATCTAATTGTCGGGATACCCCACAGGGGAACACCCTGTCTTGGCAGACTCATTAACGCACTGTTGCGACTAGGATGCTATAGCGAGCTGACTACTCTATGGGCCGTTTTTCTTAATTTTTTCCTGAAAAAAAACCATTTTCTTTAAAACATGGGAAGATTTTTTTTACAAAACGTGATTTTTATTTATTTTTATTTTTCCACAATCTGAATATTTTTAATGCGAATATTTTTTTAAATTTGATTTTTTTGTAAAATGCGTAGACCTTTTTCCAAATATTTTTTTAATATGCAAACATTTGTTGAAAAGGTTAAAAAATCAAATTTTCAAACATTTGCACAAAAAGTTGAATATTTATTGAAAATGCGGATGTTCTTTAAATTTTTGATTTTTTTGAAAGAATGAACACATTTATTTTTTTTGGATTTTTTAAAAGAAAAAGGAAATAAAAACGCAAATAAACCTGCAAAGGAAAGTTAAAGAAAAAAGATCCTTGAAGATTCCTTAAAAAACCAGTCATGATCCTTCTAGAAGGTTCCTAAACCGGATGCGTAGGTTCTAATGGGCCGGTCCATTTGTGTCGCTTGCTCCCTCTGATGATAACACCTTGTCTTTCAAATACCCCTCAAAAACAAATAAAAAACGTGCCTTTAGAATAGTTATGAGCGTTTCCATTCACAAAAGGAAAACAAAATTGAGACCGGTTATATGTATGTTGCCCGGAAACTTATTTTGGGTAAATCGATTTTTTTGGATAATTAGATGAAAGATCCAACGTCCGTTCTTCTTTCTTCTACCTCCAACCTTTTACCTCCTCCATCCGTCCTCCTTTCCACAAAATTGACTTACACAAATTGCAAGTTTAGGCCCCATTCGGGAATTCACCAGCACCTAGAATTTGCGGAGCGGTGATTTGCTCACTCTCAGATTTTGTACTACAGCTCCATCCACTCCTGGAGCAAAGCGTGGAGCGGAGTATTCCCGAACGGTGCCTTGGTCAACTACTCCCTCTGTCCCAAAATATAAAAACGTTTTTAACACTACACTAGTGTCAAAAACGTTTTTATATTATGGGTCGGAGGGAGTAACATATAGCTATTATGAATAAAATTACAGACGTTTCCCATCTTCTACAAGGTTCAAAAAGTCACCAAAGCAGAGGAAATCACCGTTAAACAAACAGTGGAATGAAAATACCTTTGGAAATTCGTGCGAAAACAGCGCAGGAATGTCCAGTGCAACATGGGCCTAACGGTTCGCACGCCTCAGGAACAAAATTCCACGCCTCAATGATTCGAACCTCGTTGCGATCCATCTCGCCCAAACCTGCTCCGTTCCTTTGCCACCGTTATTGTACGGCCGCGCTGCTGCTACAGGAGCGCTACGAGGTCCTGTACCCCTCGCGGTGCAGTGCCGATGTGCGCGCACGCGCGCTCCCGATCGTCGCATGCGCCTACAGTTCCATCTACCCCCCGGCGATCGCAAGAGCCACAGTGCTCCTCCTGGACCAGATGTTCTCCTGGCCGCTGCAAGCCTCATGCTCTGCAAGGCTGGTCAGCCACCAACCGCTGCGCCAATCATGATCTGCCGATCAGACGAGACGAATTTGGCATCGCGGCGTCCAATTTCGTTAAGGGTTTCCATGTGCCGCTGGTGCTGCTACCATATCAAGTGGCCTCTGGATACGGCGCAGGACCGCGATACCTGCACAACGAAATGTCCTCCGTTCCTTGTGCTGGCCAGACATGTACGTATGTCAGAAGCCCAATCTACCTGCACCTGAACGGCCCCTGTTTCGTTTCGTGCCTGGAGCCTGATGTGCTGCTAGTGCTTGCTTGTGTGGAGCGTAGCACTTGTCCTCTTCGTAAAATTCACCCTCTTCTTTACCAGGACGTACCGACTTCTTGCTCTTCTGAGGAAGTGTTGCCGCTCGGGTGAGTGGTCGTGTGGTGCTCTTGTGCATTGGCCGGCGTGCAAATCTTTCCCATGCACCACCACAAAGGCGCGAGAGATCCAATTAAGAGGCCCAGTTTTTAATGGTTCCGAGCATTCCGGCCTCCGGCGAGCACTAGCCCGCCCCTTTTAATTACAAGTTGTCGCCGGGTGCAACAGTGGCTGCGTGCGTGCGTGCTCGTTTAGAGTGGTCACCGTCGCAAGCCATCATGGATCATGGGACGTAAACTTTCTTTCATGATCGTCTTGCAAGCTGCCAGTGGCAGCCCAGAGACGAGCAAGCTGCCACGGCAGCCCAAACGAAGCAGCTTTCGCCATGGCTTTTGCAGTCGGAAAAAGAGGGAAACGCCCATAAAAGATAAAGATAAACGGGTAAAAAACAAGACCACTGAGACTGAGAGGCGAAAAGCGGTAAAGCGCGCGCGCGCGCGAGGTGCAATCTGTGGCGAAAGCTGGGATAAGATTCAATGCGAGGCCAAAAGCGCAGGGGAGGCAAAGGGGGCGAAAGTATACGCGCATCGGTACGTGGTCTGCACGAGGGCAGCCGCTTTACGGTTTTTACCTCCAGGTGACACTCGCTTGACCGGCTCACTGGGAGTGCGTGAAAAAGAGTCGGGGTAAAACTGTAAAGAACCGAAGACGGCACGGCCTTTAGGCCAGATGAACATGCAGACGATGACCCAAAGATGCAGGGTGTCGAGCGTTATGCATTCAGGTTTGACTGCCTCAATGAGCCGACGGATGAACCCTCGGCGAAGAACATCTTACGGAGAGGTAAAAATGCTGCTGCCACTCTAGTGTAGTGCAGTTACCCTTTGTAGGCTGTAGTATCATTGCCCCACGTTCAAATCGTAGTGTCAAGCATAGGGTAGGAATTGTTTATCCAAGGGCTGTCCTCATTTGGAGGTCCGCACCTGAATTACTTAACGATTTCCAAGAGTACGTGTGTGCTAGATGGTTCATAAAAGTATGAGTACAGTGCAAATATAATAGTGATACTCCGTATAAAAAGATGATAGGCAATAATTTCTGTCTGCTCGTAGATGTTAGTATAGGTCGATACTATACAATAGTACTAGACCGTTTATTTGGGGTCGGAAGTGATCGGTGATCTCACACGAGTCTGATATTAATTAGCCAGTGTCAACTCAGCAGCATTTTTTACACAAACTTTGGCAACTCAGCATCAGTGTTGTTTTACCGAGTTTTTTTACTGAAAATAATTCAAACTTTGATACATAGAAGCATACTCCCTCCTTTCTGATTTGTAGGACTTATCTTACAAAAAATGTTTCCCATTTTAGAAATCATATTTTTATTGTTCACATGCAAATGTTCAGATTTTAAGGTGCATTAAATCATTGTATGTAAAAGTTTTTTGGTCATTTATTTTTCACACATGCATGCATTGTAATTAATACGTTGATAAACATAATTTTTTGAGAGAACAAGCTTATTGATACATTCATTTTGCATCATGCTTTTATATTGACATTTATTGCATTATGGACTGTTATTACATATTATGGTATAATATTATTGCCTTTTCTCTCTTATTTACAAGGTTTATATAAAGAGGGAGAATACCGGCAGCTGAAATTCTGGACTGTAAAAGGAGCAAATATTAGAGACCTATTCTGCACAACTTCAAAAGTCCTGACAATTTACGGAGAATTATTTTCGAATATATGAAAAATATTGGGCGAAGAAAATATCAGAGGGGACTCACCAGGAGGCCACAATCCTGGGGGGCGCGCCCTGTGGCTTGTGGGGCCCCTGGCAGGCGTCCGGTGTCCATCTTCTGCTATATGAAGGGTTTTGACCTGAATTTTTTTAAGAAAAAGCTTTCGGGACAAAGCGCCGTCGTCTCGAGGCGGAATTTGGGCAGAACCAATCTAGGCTCCGACGGAGCTGTTCTGCCGGGGACCCCCCCCCCCCCCCCGAGAGGAAAATCATTGTCATCGTCGTCACCAACGATCCTCTCATCGAGAGGGGGTCAATCTCCATCAACATCTTCGCCAGCATCATCTCCTCTCAAATCCCTAGTTCATCTCTTGTATTCGATCTTTGTCTCAAAACCTCCGATTGATACCTGTGGGTTGCTAGTAGTGTTGATTACTCCTTGTAATTGATGCTAGTTGGTTTATTTGGTGGAAGATCATATGTTCAGATCCTTAATGATAATTATTACTCCTTTGATTATGAACATGAATATACTTTAAGAGTAGTTACATTTCTTCCTGAGGACATGTGAGAAGTCTTGTTATAAGTAATCATATGAATTTGGTATTCGTTCGATATTTTAATAAGATGTATGTTGTTTTTCCTCTAGTGATGTTATGTGAACGTCGACTACATGACACTTCACCATTGTTTGGGCCTAGGGGAAGGCATTGGGAAGTAATAAGTAGATGATGAGTTGCTAGAGTGACAGAAGCTTAAACCATAGTTTATGCGTTGCTTCGTAAGGGGCTGATTTGGATCCACATGTTTAATGCTATGGTTAGATTTATCTTAATTCTTCTTTCGTAGTTGCGGATGCTTGCATGAGGGGTTAATCATAAGTGGGAGGCTTGTCCAGGTAAGGACAATACCAAAGCACCGGTCCACCCATATATCAAATTATCAAAGTAACGAATGTGAATCATACGAGCATGATGAAAACTAGCTTGACGATAATTCTCATGTGTCCTCAGGAGCGCTTCCCTTTATATAAGAGTTTGTCCAGGCTTTTATTTGCTACAAAAAGGATTGAGCCACCTTGCTGCACCTTTGTTACAGTTGTTATTTGTTACCCGTTACGAATTATCTTATTACAAAACTATCTATTACCGATAATTTCAGTGCTTGCAGAGAAACTTTATAGTATGGAAGCACTCATATGCCACTAAAATATTATCAGTAATCAGTCTTCCAGGCACAAAAGCTCTCTGAGTTGGGCTGATAATCTCTTGTACAATTAGCTTCAAGCGAGCCACCACATTACACAATTTGATCGATCTAAATTGAGTTACCTTCTCTCGAGGATTAACCTTTGGGATCATTACAATTGCATTAACATTCCATCCAGGCTATAGAACCTCTTTGATCAAGGGCCAGTTCGTTTGAGCAATTCTCCAAGAATTGACCCCCTCCCCAGCTTCTCCCTAAATTGCCACTCTATATTTTCTTACAATTCCTAGCTAATTAGATCTTAACTAGCTAAGAATTGTAAAAAAAGATGAAGTGACAATTCTGGGAGAAGCTGGGGAGGGGATCAATTCTCGAAGAATTGCCCAAAAGAACTGGCCCCAAATCACCCCCAACATAGACCAAAATCTTTTGTAGTAGATCGCATGAAGGCCATATGGACCCGACGCTTTCTAATCACCAATATAAAAATGGCCTTTCGAACCTCCTCAGCCGTGTAGGGTGCAAGCAAGGCCTTATTCATCTCATCTGTCACCTTTCTTTGAACAAGAGAGAGAACCTCATTGTTCAGATGGTTCACTTCTGAGGTAAAAAGATTTGAAAAATACCCCCTAATATAGTCCCTCAATTTCGACACTACTAGGAAAAGGGCTATAGATAGGATTGACACTAATGGCGCACCAGGGAAGTAGTGCGTCACTACTATATACTAATGGCGCACCAGTTGGTGATGCGCCATTAGTGTGGAAGACACTAATGGCGCACCAGAAAATAGGTGCACCACTAGTGATAATTTTTTTTATTTTTACATACATACTAATGGCGCATCCTACCGAAGTGTGCCATTACTAATTCTAACTAGTAATGGTGCACCAGACATGGAGTGCGCCAGTACTGAATTTTTTTATTCTTTTTTTTGCAAAACTACTAATGGCGCACCGCCTCACAGTGCGCCATTACTAATTTAAACTACTAATGGCGCACCCTGTAAAAGTACGCCATTAGTATATATATATATTTTTTACTTTTCTGCAAAACTACTAATGGCGCACCACCTGCAGGTGCGCCATTAGTAACCAGGGTTACTAATGACGCATTTGCAGGTGGTGCGCCATTAGTAACCTGGGACCCCAACAAGATATTTTGGACAGCCCCACACCTACCCACTCACTTTCCCCACTTCATTCCCTCCACCTCCTTCTCCAAGCTTTCGGCTGCCTCCTCCTCTTCACCTCATTTCCACCATAGATTCATCAAAATTAAGTGGTGAAATTACCTTTTTTTGATAGGTAAGTAAGGGGAAAGCTATCTTCATGATGTAGATCTACTTTTTTTCTCCCTAGCTCGCTCCAACAACGTGCACATGCACTTTTTGTGGCCTAGCTAGATCTATGTATGTTTGTGGTGTTGCATGTGCTTGTGGTGTTGCATATATGTTTGTGTTTGCAGGTACCGGTATTTGAAATGCGATAGTTGCCAATATTTTGCCGGAATGTTGATTCATTTCCGTTTCGGCGAGAATTTTGGCACTATGCATTCTTTTTGGTCTTATTTTTAGGGAAGGTCATGCCAAAAATTTTCTTGGTTCTAAAATATCATTTTGCTCTACCCCGCAGGCGACCATGGTCCGCACGATGACCGAAGGCATCGTGAATAGGTTTTTGAGCTCCGCGAAGGCCGAGATGCTTCAAAAGAACGAGACGGAGATAAGATGTCCGTGTCGAAGATGCAAGCTGAAGAGCCTTATTGCGGACCCGGATTCCGGGCAGGTGCGGGACCACCTGCTCTTGCATGGTTTCATGGATGGCTATCGGTGGCAAGGTGATGAAGATGACTATGAAGTCGTCCATGGGGGCCGGGCAAGAAATGAAGGGCAACAAGACAAGTACCACCGCGGCGAGGGCGGGCGGGAAGACGAAGAATCTCCAGGACATGATCACGACGGTGATGCTGTACACAGTCATCATGTAGAAGATGTCGTACATGATGATGAGGAAGATCAAGACGAAGGGCATGATCATGAAGATGAAGATGCCGGAGCAGACGACGATGGAGGCTGGGTGCAGGACCCTCATATTCAAGAGCTGCTTCTCAAGCAGACGGATAACGCAAGAGCTGCCGCCCGAGAGAAAGCCAAGATGGATCAACTGGAGATAGACGTGGTTACTCCATTGTATGAAGGATGCAGGCCCGAGGATACCCGCCTGAAAGTAACGCTCATGGCTCTGGAGATGAAGGTAAAACACAAAATGACCGACGCATGCTTCGACGAGAACATGTCATTCTGGCACGAACGTCTTCCCAAGGGGAACAAGTGCCCGACCAGTTTCGAGGAGGCGAAGAAAATCGTGTGTTCTCTGGATTTACCGCACGTGAAATACCATGTGTGCATGAACAATTGCATCATTTATCGGGACGAGCATGCGGAGTCTACCATATGTCCGGTGTGCGGCGTCACTCGATACAAGAAGAGGAAGAAAGCTCCTCGAAAATCGGTGTGGTACTTTTCGATCACTCCTCGTCTGCAGCGGTATTTTGCGGACCCTAAGGTAGCAAAGCTCCTGCGTTGGCACGCGGATAGGGAGGAGAAGAAGCGGGAAGATGACGGAAATGGTCCACAGATAAATAAAAAAGACAAGATGCTGAGTCACCCTAAGGATGCGAGCTAGTGGCAAGCGTTGAACTTCGAATACCCAGAATTTGGGAAGGATCCAAGGAACATCGAAAAATGATGATATTTGATGATATCTTCTGTTCTAGTCCTCATGAAAATAACAAATTTGATAAAAAAAACAAATTATTAGATGCAACAAGAAATAATGAAAAAAAGAAGTTACTAATGGCGCACCAGAGGAGGGTGCGCCATTGCTATCAGAAAAAAAGTTACTAATGGCGCACCAGAGGGGGGTGCGCCATTGCTATCAGAAAAAAAATCTACTAATGGCGCACGAGAGGAGGGTGCGCCATTACTAACATTCCCCCCTCTAGCTGGATACCCCTTTGCCCGATCCCCCCTTCCCTCTCCCTCGCCAGATCCCCCTTCCCTCCCCCGCCACACCCGCTCTGACGACCCCCGGCCCGCTCCGACGACCCCCGCGCCCGCTCCACACCCGCTTCGGCTCCCCCGCGCCCGTTTCAACGACCCCCGCGCCCGCTCCACACCCTAGCACCTCCCCACTTCCCCTCCCCTCATGCTGCTTCACCCGACTAGGTCGTCCCCGTCACCGCATCGTCCCCGCGACCACCGTCGTCCCCGCACCCCACCAAGGAGTCCAGGAGCTCTGCAGTGTTATTCTATGTCATCTACGGCCAGCCGTTCGAGCTCGACGACTCTGCATCATGCGGATCGAGGTCTTCTTCCACCTCCGGCCACCGCGGCCTCACCGTCGATCCGCGTCACCTCATCAACCCCGGCCCCGCACGAGCTCGCCATCATCTTCCTCTCGGTGAGCTGCACCGGTTCCCCTCCCCCCCTTTGATTTCGTCTTCCTCTATGTCAGTGTAGCTAGCTGTTATCCAAGTCGCCACAGGGCCGACCTTGTTTGTTTAGGAGCAGATTTATACTTCTTCTGGAAAAGAAACCTGAACAAAAATGATCTATGCTTAATAGCAAAATTATTTATGGCAGTTGGTTAAAACTCAATTTCATGACACATTCCAGGAGATTTGTTTGCTTTTGTGTGAAACATACTAGTATGTAACTATGTGCTCATGTTAATTGCTTAGTTTATGAAAGGGTAATTATGTAACAAAGTAACTGTGGCACACATAGGTAAACAGAAAATAGCATCACACTTGAGCTAGTAAAATTTGAGAAAACTCCTAGGACATCAATGTCACAGAACCACAACTGCAGCAAGCAAAGACATATCTGGTGCCTCATAATAGCTAGCAACTCATATCTGTCTTTATTATTCTGTAAATTCATTTATACATTCCTTTGTTTCCAGACAAATGATTTGAAGCGATGATGATCCCAATGGCATATTATTAGTGGCTATTTGGCTATCAGAAAAGCAAGAGACACTAAGAACGATCTGCATATTGTTTGCTGAGTTTTGGAGAACATACTGTATTCACTCTAAGAAATAATTATGGAAACATCACTCATTTTTTTCATGGCCTGGCAAGCATGTAGGAGTTCTCACTTGTTTTAAAAAACCCGCATATAGCTCTCACTTAATCCAGTAGCTCCATGGAACTGTTAGGCATTTGTTCGTTATTGGTTGCAATTTTTTGGTCTGTGAGTGGACATAACAGTACACTGCGCTGTCCATGTAGTGAGATGAAGATGTTTGGTCAGAGAACAAGGCTATAGTGATCAATGCACATGACACATGTATCATGTATCAGTAGAGTAATTTGTATAGTCACACCAACTGCTTCACTAAATGAACACATGCTTTGCTTGTGTGTTCCTGCTGCTTGACTAATTGAACACCTGCTGTTGCTACTGTGGGGAATGTTCCTTCTTTTCTTCCTGATGTTGCTATTTCCATTGAAGTACTCACATGTGTTCTAGATGAGCTGCTGCTAGTTAGTTCCCCTTAGACTACATTCTAGATTGCATAGCATAACTCCAGAATTTTGTCATTGCACACCTGCTACTAGTTAGTTCTGTGGACACTTAAAACACATATCACTTGTCAGGTTTCGTTCGGTATATTAAATCCTATGAAATTATCAAAGTGGGCTGTACTATGTTGGACAGAATTTTACGTTTGGACTTGGGTGAATGTAACCAGACTTATACTCTCAGATTTTTTCATAGTTGATGGTGTGAGGACTTATAATGTGATAAAGTATATATGGTGTGAGGACTTATAATTTTTGTTGGGTGACCTATTAGATCTAGAATGGAAGCTCACATAAGTTGAGCTGATTTTTGTCCATATGCAAGCAGAGGACCATATGGTATGTGGCCTTTTCATCCATATGAAAGTAGAGGCACATTGTGGTGCTGAATTTTCTACTCTGATTGTTTCTCAAAGAAATTTAGCAAAAAAATGGGGTCCTTGGAGATGCCGCTACTGCTTGAGGCCCTTGAGAGGCCCTTCGTGTCGTGATGATTTTGCATGTTGAAGGAAATATGCCCTAGAGGCAACAATAATGTTATTATTTTATTTCCTTATATCATGATAAATGTTTATTATTCATGCTAGAATTTTATTATCCGGAAACATAATACTTGTGTGAATACATAGACAAACCAAACGTCACTAGTATGCCTCTACTTGACTAGCTCGTTAATCGAAGATGGTTATGTTTCCTAACCATAGATATGTGTTGTCATTTGATTAATGGGATCACATCATTAGGAGAATGATATGATTGACATGACCCATTCCATTAGCTTAGCACCCGATCGTTTAGTATGTTGCTATTGCTTTCTTCACGACTTATACATGTTCCTATGACTATGAGATTATGCAACTCCCGTTTGCCGGAGGAACACTTTGTGTGCTACCAAACGTCACAACGTAACTGGGTGATTATAAAGGAGCTCTACAGGTGTCTCCAAAGGTACATGTTGGGTTGGCGTATTTCGAGATTAGGATTTGTCACTCCGATTGTCGGAGAGGTATCTCTGGGCCCTCTCGGTAATGCACATCACATAAGCCTTGCAAGCATTACACTAATGATTTAGTTGCAAGATGATGTATTACGAAACGAGTAAAGAGACTTGCCGGTAACAAGATTGAACTAGGTATGAGATACCGACGATCGAATCTCGGGTAAGTAACATACCGATGACAAAGGGAACAATGTATGTTGTTATGCAGTCTGACCGATAAAGATCTTCGTAGAATATGTGGGAGCCAATATGAGCATCCAGGTTCCGCTATTGGTTATTGATCGGAGACGTGTCTCGGTCATGTCTACATTGTGCTCGAACCCGTAGGGTCCGCACGCTTAAGGTTTTGATGACAGTTATATTATGAGTTTATGCATTTTGATGTACCGAAGTTTGTTCGGAGTCCCGGATGTGATCACGGACATGACGAGGAGTCTCGAAATAGTCGAGACATAAAGATTGATATATTGGAAGCCTATATTTGGATATCGGAAGTGTTCCGAGTGAAATCGGGATTTTACCGGAGAACCGGGAGGTTACCGGAACCCCCCGGGAGGTATATGGGCCTTAGTGGGCTTTAGTGGAAGAGAGGAGAGGTGGCCAGGGCTGGGCCGCGCACCCCTCCCCCCTAGTCCGAATAGGACAAGGAGAGGGGGGCGGCGCCCCCCTTCCTTCTCTCTCTCCTCTTTCCCCCTCCCGAATCCTATTCCAACTAGGAAAAGGGGGGAATCCTACTCCCGGTGGGAGTAGGACTCCTCCTGGCGCGCCCTCCTCCTGGCCGGCCGCACCTCCTCCTGCTCCTTTATATACGGGGGCAGGGGGCACCCCTAGAAACACAAGTTGATCCACGTGATCATATTCTTAGCCGTGTGCGGTGCCCCCTTCCACCATAATCCTCGATAATATTGTAGCGGTGCTTAGGCGAAGCCCTGCGACCGTAGCACATCAAGATCGTCACCACACCATCATGCTGACGAAACTCTTCCCCAACACTTTGCTGGATCGGAGTCCGGGGATTGTCATCGAGCTGAACGTGTGCTAGAACTCGGAGGTGCCGTAGTTTCGGTGCTTGATCGGTCGGGCCGTGAAGACGTACGACTACATCAACCGCGTTGTGCTAATGCTTCCGCTGTCGATCTACAAGGGTACGTAGATCACACTCTCCCCTCTCGTTGCTATGCATCACCATGATCTTGCGTGTGCATAGGATTTTTTTTTGAAATTACTACGTTCCCCAACAGTGGCATCCGAGCCTAGGTTTTATGTGTTGATGTTATATGCACGAGTAGAACACAAGTGAGTTGTGGGCGATATAAGTCATACTGCTTACCAGCATGTCATACTTTGGTTCGGCGGTATTGTTGGACGAAGCGGCCCGGACCGACATTACGCGTACGCTTACGCGAGACCGGTTCTCCCGACGTGCTTTGCACAAAGGTGGCTAGCGGGTGACAGTTTCTCCAACTTTAGTTGAACCGAGTGTGCCTACGCCCGTTCCTTGCGAAGGTTAAAACAACACCAACTTGACAAACTATCATTGTGGTTTTGATGCGTAGGTAAGATTGGTTCTTGCTTAAGCCCGTAGCAGCCACGTAAAACTTGCAACAACAAAGTAGAGGACGTCTAACTTGTTTTTGCAGGGCATGTTGTGATGTGATATGGTCAAGACATGATGCTAAATTTTATTGTATGAGATGATCATGTTTTGTAACCGAGTTATCGGCAACTGGCAGGAGCCATATGGTTGTCGCTTTATTGTATGCAATGCAATCGCGCTGTAATGCTTTACTTTATCACTAAGCGGTAGCGATAGTCGTGGAAGCATAAAATTGGCGAGACGACAACGATGCTATGATGGAGATCAAGGTGTCACGCCAGTGACGATGGTGATCACGACGGTGCTTCGAAGATGGAGATCACAAGCACAAGATGATGATGGCCATATCATATCACTTGTATTGATTGCATGTGATGTTTATCTTTTATGCATCTTATCTTGCTTTGATTGACGGTAGCATTATAAGATGATCTCTCACTAATTATCAAGAAGTGTTCTCCCTGAGTATGCACTGTTGCGAAAGTTCTTCGTGCTGAGACACCACGTGATGATCGGGTGTGATAGGCTCTACGTTCAAATACAACGGGTGCAAAACAGTTGCACACGCGGAATACTCAGGTTATACTTGACGAGCCAAGCATATACAGATATGGCCTCGGAACACGGAGACCGAAAGGTCGAGCGTGAATCATATAGTAGATATGATCAACATAGTGATGTTCACCAATGAAACTACTCCATCTCACGTGATGATCGGACATGGTTTAGTTGATTTGGATCACGTAATCACTTAGAGGATTAGAGGGATGTTTATCTAAGTGGGAGTTCTTTAAGTAATATGATTAATTGAACCTAAATTTATCATGAAACTTAGTACCTGATAGTATCTTGCTTGTATATGTTTGATTGTAGATAGATGGCCCGTGCTGTTGTTCCGTTGAATTTTAATGCGTTCGTTGAGAAAGCAAAGTTGAAAGATGATGGTAGCAATTACACGGACTGGGTCCGTAACTTGAGGATTATCCTCATTGCTGCACAGAAGAATTACATCCTGGAAGCACCGCTAGGTGCCAGGCCTGCTGCTGGAGCAACACCAGATGTTATGAACGTCTGGCAGAGCAAAGCTGATGACTACTTGATAGTTCAGTGTGCCATGCTTTACGGCTTAGAATCGGGACTTCAACGACGTTTTGAACATCATGGAGCATATGAGATGTTCCAGGAGTTGAAGTTAATATTTCAAGCAAATGCCCGGATTGAGAGATATGAATTCTCCAATAAGTTCTATAGCTGCAAGATGGAGGAGAACAGTTCTGTCAGTGAGCATATACTCAAAATGTCTGGGTATAATAATCACTTGATTCAATTGGGAGTTAATCTTCCAGATGATTGCGTCATTGACAGAATTCTCCAATCACTGCCACCAAGCTACAAAAGCTTCGTGATGAACTATAATATGCAAGGGATGAATAAGACTATTCCCGAGCTCTTCGCAATGCTGAAAGCTGCGGAGGTAGAAATCAAGAAGGAGCATCAAGTGTTGATGGTCAACAAGACCACTAGTTTCAAGAAAAAGGGCAAAGGGAAGAAGAAGGGGAACTTCAAAAAGAACAACAAGCAAGTTGCTACTCAAGAGAAGAAACCAAAACCTGGACCTAAGCCTGAAACTGAGTGCTTCTACTGCAAGCAGACTGGTCACTGGAAGCGGAACTGCCCCAAGTATTTGGCGGATAAGAAGGATGGCAAGGTGAACAAAGGTATATGTGATATACATGTTATTGATGTGTACCTTACTAATGCTCGCAGTAGCACCTGGGTATTTGATACTGGTTCTGTTGCTAATATTTGCAACTCGAAACAGGGACTACGGATTAAGCGAAGATTGGCTAAGGACGAGGTGACGATGCGCGTGGGAAATGGTTCCAAAGTCGATGTGATTGCAGTCGGCATGCTACCTCTACATCTACCTTCGGGATTAGTATTAGACCTAAATAATTGTTATTTGGTGCCAGCGTTAAGCATGAACATTATTTCTGGATCTTGTTTGATGCGAGACGGTTATTCATTTAAATCAGAGAATAATGGTTGTTCTATTTACATGAGTAATATCTTTTATGGTCATGCACCCTTAAAGAGTGGTCTATTCTTATTAAATCTCGATAGTAGTGACACACATATTCATAGTGTTGAAACCAAAAGACGCAGAGTTGATAATGATAGTGCAACTTATTTGTGGCACTACCATTTGGGTCATATCGGTATAAAGCGCATGAAGAAACTCCATACTGATGGGCTTTTGGAACCACTTGATTACGAATCACTTGGTACTTGCGAACCGTGCCTTATGGGTAAGATGACAAAAACACCGTTCTCCGGTACTATGGAGAGAGCAACAGATTTATTGGAAATCATACATACAGATGTATGTGGTCTGATGAATGTTGAGGCTCATGGCGGATATCATTATTTCTCACCTTCATAGATGACTTAAGCAGATATGGGTATATCTACTTAATGAAACATAAGTCTGAAACATTTGAAAAGTTCAAAGAATTTCAGAGTGAAGTTGAAAATCATCGTAACAAGAAAATAAAATTCCTACGATCTGATCGTGGAGGAGAATATTTGAGTTAGGAATTTGGTGTACATTTAAAACAATGTGGAATAGTTTCGCAACTCACGCCACCCGGAACACCACAGCGTAATGGTGTGTCAGAACGTTCTAATCGTACTTTACTAGATATGGTGTGATCTATGATGTCTCTTACTGATTTACCGCTATCGTTTTGGGGATATGCTCTAGAGACGACCGCATTCATGTTAAATAGGGCACCATCAAAATCCGTTGAGACGACGCCATATGAACTGCGGTTTGGCAAGAAACCAAAGTTGTCATTTCTGAAAGTTTGGGGCTGCGATGCTTATGTGAAAAAACTTCAACCTGATAAGCTCGAACCCAAATCGGAGAAATGTGTCTTCATAGGATATCCAAAGGAAACTATTGGATACACCTCCTATCCCAGATCCGAAGGCAAGACTTTTGTTGCTAAATTCGGAAACTTTCTAGAGAAGGAGTTTCTCTCGAAAGAAGTGAGTGGGAGGAAAGTAGAACTTGATGAGGTAACTGTACCTGCTCCCTTATTGGAAAGTAGTACATCACAGAAACCAGTTTCTGTGACACCTACACCAATTAGTGAGGAAGCTAATGATAATGATCATGAAGCTTCAGAACAAGATACTACTGAACCTCGTAGATCAACCAGAGTAAGATCCGCGCCAGAGTGGTACTGTAATCCTGTTCTGGAAGTCATGCTACTAGATCATGATGAACCTACGAAGTATGAAAAAGTGATGGTGAGCCCAGATTCCGCAAAATGGCTTGAAGCCATGAAATCTGAGATGGGATCCATGTATGAGAACAAAGTATGGACTTTGGTTGACTTGCCCAATGATCGGCAAGCAATTGAGAATAAATGGATCTTCAAGAAGAAGACTGACACTGACGGTAATATTACTGTCTACAAAGCTCGACTTGTCGCAAAAGGTTTTCGGCAAGTTCAAGGGATTGACTACGATGAGACCTTCTCACCCGTAGCGATGCTTAAGTCTGTCCGAATCATGTTAGCAATTACCGCATTTTATGATTATGAAATTTGGCAAATGGATGTCAAAACTGCATCCTGAATGGATTTCTGCAAGAAGAGTTGTATATGATGCAGCCGGAAGGTTTTGTCGATCCAAAGGGAGCTAACAAAGTGTGCAAGCTTCAGCGATCCATTTATGGACTGGTGCAAGCCTCTCGGAGTTGGAATAAACGCTTTGATAGTGTGATCAAAGCATTTGGTTTTGTACAGACTTTTGGAGAAGCCTATATTTACAGGAAAGTGAGTGGGAGCTCTTTAGCATTTCTGATATTATATGTAGATGACATATTACTAATCGGAAATGATATAGAGTTTCTAGATAGCATAAAAGGATACTTGAATAAGAGTTTTTCAATGAAAGACCTCGGTGAAGCTGCTTACATATTAGGCATTAAGATCTATAGAGATAGATCAAGACGCTTAATTGGACTTTCACAAAGCACATACCTTGACAAAGTTTTGAAGAAGTTCAAAATGGATCAAGCAAAGAAAGGATTCTTGCCTGTGTTACAAGGTGTGAAATTGAGTAAGACTCAATCCCCGACCAATGCAGAAGATAGAGAGAAAATGAAAGATGTTCCCTATGCTTCAGCCATAGGCTCTATCATGTATGCAATGCTGTGTACCAGACCTGATGTGTGTCTTGCTATAAGTCTAGCAGGGAGGTACCAAAGTAATCCAGGAGTGGATCACTGGACAGCGGTCAAGAACATCCTGAAATACCTGAAAAGGACTAAGGATATGTTTCTCATATATGGAGGTGACAAAGAGCTCATCGTAAATGGTTACGTTGATGCAAGCTTTGACACTGATCCGGACGATTCTAAATCGCAAACCGGATACGTGTTTACATTAAACGGTGGAGCTGTCAGTTGGTGCAGTTCTAAACAAAGCGTTGTGGCGGGATCTACATGTGAAGCGGAGTACATAGCTGCTTCGGAAGCAGCAAACGAAGGAGTCTGGATGAAGGAGTTCATATCCGATCTAGGTGTCATACCTAGTGCATCGGGTCCAATGAAAATCTTTTGTGACAATACTGGTGCAATTGCCTTGGCAAAGGAATCCAGATTTCACAAGAGAACCAAGCACATCAAGAGACGCTTCAATTCCATCCGGGATCTAGTCCAGGTGGGAGACATAGAGATTTGCAAGATACATACGGATCTGAATATAGCAGACCCGTTGACTAAGCCTCTTCCACGAGCAAAACATGATCAACACCAAAGCTCCATGGGTGTTAGAATCATTACTGTGTAATCTAGATTATTGACTCTAGTGCAAGTGGGAGACTGAAGGAAATATGCCCTAGAGGCAATAATAATGTTATTATTTTATTTCCTTATATCATGATAAATGTTTATTATTCATGCTAGAATTGTATTATCCGGAAACATAATACTTGTGTGAATACATAGACAAACCAAACGTCACTAGTATGCCTCTACTTGACTAGCTCGTTAATCGAAGATGGTTATGTTTCCTAACCATAGACATGTGTTGTCATTTGATTAATGGGATCACATCATTAGGAGAATGATATGATTGACATGACCCATTCCATTAGCTTAGCACCCGATCGTTTAGTATGTTGCTATTGCTTTCTTCATGACTTATACATGTTCCTATGACTATGAGATTATGCAACTCCCGTTTGCCGGAGGAACACTTTGTGTGCTACCAAACGTCACAACGTAACTGGGTGATTATAAAGGAGCTCTACAGGTGTCTCCAAAGGTACATGTTGGGTTGGCGTATTTCGAGATTAGGATTTGTCACTCCGATTGTCGGAGAGGTATCTCTGGGCCCTCTCGGTAATGCACATCACATAAGCCTTGCAAGCATTACAACTAATGAGTTAGTTGCAAGATGATGTATTACGAAACGAGTAAAGAGACTTGCCGGTAACGAGATTGAACTAGGTATTGAGATACCGATGATCGAATCTCGGGTAAGTAACATACCGATGACAAAGGGAACAATGTATGTTGTTATGCGGTCTGACCGATAAAGATCTTCGTAGAATATGTGGGAGCCAATATGAGCATCCAGGTTCCGCTATTGGTTATTGATCGGAGACATGTCTCGGTCATGTCTACATTGTTCTCGAACCCGTAGGGTCCGCACGCTTAAGGTTTTGATGACAGTTATATTATGAGTTTATGCATTTTGATGTACCGAAGTTTGTTCGGAGTCCCGGATGTGATCACGGACATGACGAGGAGTCTCGAAATGGTCGATACATAAAGATTGATATATTGGAAGCCTATATTTGGATATTGGAAGTGTTTTGAGTGAAATCGGGATTTTACCGGAGTACCGGGAGGTTACTGGAACCCCCCGGGAGGTATATGGGCCTTAGTGGGCTTTAGTGGAAGAGAGGAGAGGTGGCCAGGGCTGGGCCGCGCGCCCCTCCCCCCTAGTCCGAATAGGACAAGGAGAGGGGGGTGGCGCCCCCCCTTCCTTCTCTCTCTCCTCTTCCCCCCCCTCGAATCCTATTCCAACTAGGAAAAGGGGGGAATCCTACTCCCGGCGGGAGTAGGACTCCCCCTGGCGCGCCCTCCTCCTGGCCGGCCGCACCTCCCCCTGCTCCTTTATATACGGGGGCAGGGGGCACCCCTAGACACACACGTTGATCCACGTGATCATATTCTTAGCCGTGTGCGGTGCCCCCTTCCACCATAATCCTCGATAATATTGTAGCGGTGCTTAGGCGAAGCCCTGCGACCGTAGTACATCAAGATCGTCACCACGTCGTCGTGCTGACGGAACTCTTCCCCGACACTTTGCTGGATCGGAGTCCGGGGATCGTCATCATGCTGAACGTGTGCTAGAACTCGGAGGTGCCGTAGTTTCGGTGCTTGATCGGTCGGGCCGTGAAGACGTACGACTACATCAACCGCGTTGTGCTAACGCTTCCGCTGTCGATCTACAAGGGTACGTAGATCACACTCTCCCCTCTCGTTGCTATGCATCACCATGATCTTGCGTGTGCGTAGGAATTTTTTTGAAATTACTACATTCCCCAACACAGGTACCCCGAGAGGCCCTTGAGTTTGCCGGAATGTCGATTAACTTCCGTTCCGGCAAATTCGAGTACTCCATATGTCCTATTTTCAGCAAAGGTCATGCTGAAATTTTCCATGAATTTTAGCATGACTTTGCTAAAAATCGGACATATGAGGTACTTGCTACTAATGCATGGGCCGGGTATCTTAGTACTTAATTAAGTAGGATCAACTGCCCCTTTATTCTTGCTGCATTAAACCATAGGTGGCAATAGAGCCAAGTGATTAGGCCCAACTTAGAAATTCTCCTCAGCATCGATAAACCCTAGATGATAAACCCAACATAGGTGGCAATAGAGCCAACTGATTAGTGCCAAGTGATTAGGCCCAACCTAGGGTGCCTCGGCATCGATAAACCCTAAATGATGAAAACTTAGCATTTAGGGTGCCCCGACGTCGACAAACCCTAAATGATGAAACCTTGGCTTTTAGGGTGCCTCAGTGTTGATGAGAACCTAAATGATGTACGCTTAGGCTTTTAGGGTGCCTCGGCATCGACAAACCCTAAATGATAAAAGCTTAGCTTTTAGGATGCCTCGGTGTCGACAAACCCTAAATGATGAGACCATGATCTTGTTCCTTGACAATAACCAACTTTTTGACCAAACTTTTTTCCTATTTAGAGCGAAACATGGCCCACAACGATGAGGCCGGCGGTTCGGGCGGCAAGCAATTCTGGGAGCTGTCCCAGGAGTTGGAGGAAGAACCTCACCGCTATGAGGACGCCGCGGAAGACACCGATCCTGACTACACAACCCCTAGTGGCGTCGGGGATGACACCGCTGATGATGGCGCCGCGGATGCCACCACTGATGATGGCGGCGCACGCACAGATGGCAACCAACCGAAGAGGCAACGGAAGGACCGGCGCCCGAACGTGCTCGACACCGCCAGGGAGGAATTTACTGAAGTGAACTCCGACGGGCATCCGACGGCGCCCAAACACGTAGTCAAGGGGTACTCGATTCAGCTCGGGTGCATTCTCCGGAGCACCGCCTCGATCAACACTGAGAACCTAAGGCATAAGAACCGAGGGAATTTGCGCAACCTCCTCTTCACGAAGCTGCACGAACGATACAAGTTCCCTGCTGAGTTCGCAAACACACGCCTCTCGGGTAATAAAGTGAAGGTGCCGCCCTCACGACGATGAGCACGGCCCTGTCTACTTGGAAAAGCACGGTGAAGGCAATGATTGACAAAGGTGATAGTTATGAGAAGATCAAGGCAAAATATCCTTTGATGAGCGAAGATGACTACAAGGAGTTCAAGATCAAGTGCGAGAGCCCCGCAACCTCCAAATCAAGTCAATGGGGGAAAGAAATGCGGCAGTTGAACATAGGGGTCCACCAACTCAGTCCCGGCGGTTACAGAGTGGCGGAGCCTGTATGGGACAAGGAGGACGCGGAGCGTGCTGAGCAAGGCCTACCGCCCCGCTTCGAGAAATACAGTGACAAGCAGACCAGGAACTTTCTCAGGGCTCGGTACAAGGAGGACCCGGTAACAAAGGAGCTTGCCACGAATCCGAAGACCAAGGAGCTTGAGCTTGTTCTGGTAAGGAATACACCCCCGCGTAATTAGTTCCATATGGTTGCATTCTAATTAATCCCCAATATTTCTAAATGGTTCACGTTCCTTCCGCAGGACAAAGAAAGCAGTAGCGCGGGGTCGTCTCAGAGCTCCCCTTTCGACACCCCTTTGAATAGGGCATTGAACGTAATGAAAAACAGGGATAAGCTCAATAAGCCGACGTCAGCTGGTCGTGTGGCCGACAAAGGCTTGTCCACAAAATGGTCATCATACTATGGCGCTGGTGGGCGAAAGGAGAAAAAGACCAGCTCGGAAAGCCAGTCGCGCGAGGTTGAAGCACTCAAGGCGCAAGTGGCGCGGATTTCGGAGATGGTCCAAGAGCAAGTGCAACAACAACTGGGATCGACGCTTACCGGCATTATGCCTACCTTGATTCATGTGATAACGACGTGGATTGCGGGTGGCCAACAGGGGCCGCCCCCGATTCCCATCTTCACGGCCAACAACTCACACAACGCGCAGGCGGCGGTATTGGTGTCTACGGCAGCGGCGCCATTGGTGTCCCCGGCGGCGGTGGTATTGGTGTCTCCGACGCCGGCATTGGAGCTTAATGCACTCGGGTGTACACCGGCCGGCACCTCGCCAGCAAGCGGCCCCTCCGTCAGTTGCACGCCCGCCGTTGGCGGTGCCTCGACATTAGCCGAGCTCGACGGCATCCCGGTAACTAAGCCTCTCGGCCTAGGACTTCATCTCCTTGCCTTTGTCTGGGCATCCCTGACGCCCTACATGTTTTCGCAGGGCGCCGCCAATGTTCCTTGCACTCTCCTGCACTTCGTGGGCGGCAAGTTGGTCGATGTCGCCAAGGGCAGAATCGTTCAACCGGGCAACCCCGTGTTCCATGGTAATCCGATGCCACCCACAATGTATAGGGTTGAAATGGTTCGGGTGCTGCCAGGCTGCGACGAGCTGTTACCTCCGATTCGACCCGCTGGGGCCGACGAAGAAGATGAGATGACCCTCAGCGCCTGCGTAAGCTGGCCCCTGCTTTGACCGAAGAGCCAGATTCGTTTGGGGGCGGGGGACACCACCCCATAGACAAGACCTCCAGTCGTGGCGGCGCCAAGCCATGGCAAGAACGCCGCAACGCTACCGGACATGCCGGACATCCCTATGGCACAGGATTCGGACATGCATATGGCACAGGATCCGGATGACGACGACAACGACGATGGTACATTTACCAACGTCGATAAGTACTTTGCCGAACATGGGTACGGTAACGAGTTCTGTGGGCCTCCTTCTCAAGAACCCAAACAAGACGACCGCGATCTAGCTGGTACGGCGGAGAAACCCAATTGCAACAGGCGTCGTCTGGCGTTCAGTTCTCAGGAGACGCCTCCAGCTGCCGCCTTCACCGAGCCTCAGATAGTGGAGGTGCCAAATATTATCAGCCCCAACACGCTCAAGAAGGCGATCTGTGAGCAGAACTCGGTCCCATTACAGCAGATCAAGAAGAAGGGCCGGAAATGGCCGACTAAAAAGGCCGCCGGTGCGAGCCAGCCGGCACCGAGTACGATCCGTGCTCAGGACGGGCCACCTTCACCGAAGGATATCTCGAGGAGGGTGCATGTGGCGGGTAGGGCGATGCTACCGACAAATATGCTCAGTGCTGCAACCGGTGCTATGCGGAGTCTGCACGACAATGTTCTTTCTTTGGAGAAGCGGCGTCTCAGAGAGAATGATGTGGCATACCCGGTTTTCGTGGCCAAGGTGCCAGAGGGCAAGGGCTTTGTGGATGGCGCCATCGGGGGTACGGTCGTCCTGCGGTTTGATGACATCTTTGCTATGTTCAACCTTCATCTGATGCACTACACCTTCGTTCGGCTGTTTTCGCTGAGTATGGAGATGCGGATCATTAGAGACAAGACCCCGGACATCGTGATCGTCGACCCCTTCTACATGCATGCCAAGCTCTTGAGCAGCGCTGGGGACCGCCAAGTCACGAGTTCACACCTCGAAGACGTCATTCTGGCAAACCCAGATAAGGATAACTTCCTTGTGCCTTACTTTCCCGATTAAGTCATCCCTTAACCGCCCCGTAACATATGATTTCTTAGATTTCGATCGTTCTTTTTTTTCTAACATTCCATGTTCTGTGCAGTGACACACATTGCACACTCATCCTCTTAAGCCCGAAATATTCCATGGCCACGTATTTCGACCCGAACCGTAACTCCAAGATAGACTACACAAATATCAAGAAAGTTCTTGATGATGTTCTCCCTGGCTATGCCAAATCTGGAGGCACCTTCATCAGGGCAGTTCGTAAGTACGGCAAGCACGTGTTCGCCCACAATACGACGTTCTGCTGCGTCAAGCAGCCGCCTGGCGGTCAGAAGGATGCCTACTACGCCCTCCATCACATGCGGGCGATCGTAAGGGACCATCATCACCTTATGCTACCAAATAATCTCAAAGATTGGGCCGCGAGCTTGTCGGCAATCCAGGACGCGGACATCAGACAAGAATTCTTTCGCATCCAGTCGGAGTTTGCGAACATCATCCATCAAGATGTCCTTCATACCTCAGGGCAGTTCTTCCTCAGATATCAACCGTCCAACATTGAGATAGACGGAATGCTACAAATGCAGGCTGACAACGCCCGCGATTTCATGACCATCACAACAGACGGCGGCTTCATCCACGCTCTTGTCCATGAGTCGAGTCGAAAGTAGTGATGTGTAGTTCTGAAACATTGATTGGCTCATGTTGTAATTAAACTTTAATGAATTGTATGTCTCTTTGGTTTGGACAGTCGTTCAACTTAGATGCAATCGATGCTATTTATTAGTAGGACCATGAATTGTGCTATTAATGTCTTGCTTTTCTCTTCCGATCCTTTTGTTGCATACTTATATATTGCTTATGTATGTATTGTCTGTTGTTTGGCTTGTGCATAGAGATGCCGCCGTATGTCGTGTACAAGGGTAAGGTTCCCGGAGTCTACGAGGACTGGGAGGAGTGTCGTAGACAGGTTCACCATTTCAGCGGTAACAGTTACAAAGGGTACACCACTAGGGCGGAGGACGAATCTAGATACACCTGCTATCTAGCGGGAGAGAGGAGAGAGCGTTGGAGGAACCGGATGAACACCAGTTTGATCGCGATGATGCTCATCGTGATGACCGCAACTCTCTTCTATGCGATGGTAGTTTAGATGATTGATATCGACTTGTAATGTGAAGACAAACTCGATACTCGCGGTCTCGAGACTTGTAATGTTTTATCTTTGTTCGGTCTTTTGAATTCGGAGACTAATATGATGAATTGTATTCGGAGACTAATCTTCTATTGTATTCAATGAATCTGCTGTTGCTGTGTGCTAGTGTCTATATTCTGTCAAATAATATATTTTGTAACCTGTGCAAAAATCAGAAAAGTAAAAAAAACCAAATATTCATACTAATGGCGCATCACCACAAGGTGCGCCATTAGTATGCCAAAGGATACTAATGGCGCATCAAGACAGAGTGCGCCATTAGTATGCCAAGTATACTAATGGCGCATCTATCCGCAGTGCGCCATTAGTGTGCCAAAGCACATGGTTAAATATGACCCCTGGGAGGCACACTAATGGCGCACTGGATGGTGCGCCATTAGTAAAAAATACTAGTGGCGTGATACTAATGGCGCACCAGTGATGCGCCATTAGTAGGCAAAACTGGTGCGCCATTGGTAGGCCTTTTCCTAGTAGTGCGAATCTCGCACCCAAACACCAGTATCATTGAGAAGTTTTTTAATCTGATTTTTCTTCTTTCTCGCTGTAGCCGCGTTATGGAAGAAAGCGGTATTGTGGTCTCCATGTAAAAGCAAATTTGCGCGACCATGTTGTAACCAATAAATCTCCTCTTATTCCAACAGATTTTCAATAAGGACAAGAATCTCCTTTTGGCATGCTTGGGAATGGGCATTCATAGGTCCCCTTCGAAGCTTTTCCAACTCTTTTTTCAAATTATTAATTCTTTTTTTCTGGGCCTTTCAAAGTATCGCCGTCCTAGATATGAAGGTCCGCCTATATCGCCCGTGTGAGCTCAGCGAGGGAAGGCCCAATACCCCTTGCCTTTGCCTTCTCTCATGCAGTATGTACAATTTCCGTAACAGTTTCCTCTTGCAACCAACGATATTCAAATTGCTTTACTCATCCCCGCGGGCAGTTGAACATATTACCATCAAAATATTCCGTATCCAAAATGAGAGGACGATGATCAGAATGTACATGCTCTTCATTAATAACTGCGGCATGAGGAAATTTGTTCGTCCAATCCATATTACAAACCACATGGTCAAGTCTCTCTGTAATTTCACCTCTCCTTCATGTGAAAGGGTTACGAATGCATCCCATGTCTTCCAATCCGCGTTCTTCCAAATAGTTACAGAAATATCTCATCATCTAATTTGGTCTTGCCTTGCCGCCTTATTTTCATGTGCATATAAAATCTCGTTAAAATCACCCATGATGACCCATGGATAAGATGCATGCTTGTGTAGCTCGCAAAGATCACCCTAGGATAAATGTTTACCATTCCAGCCCGGGTAGCCATAAAATCCCGCAAAACGCCAATCCACATGATCCTCCGTCATAATCAAAATATCAATAAAATGCGAATACAAATAATTTAACACGACTTTATTATAACTCTGGTAAAATAACGATTATGTACTAGTGTTTGTTAGGGGTGTACAAAGTTCTGTAAACTTCCCTCTATTTTATCAAATTATGTCGAAATTTTGCCAAATAGGTGCGGCCAGCGGGATTGTACTTTTTTGATGCCATGTCAAATATGCCCCCTATGAATATGGGCTTGAGTTGTCAGTCTAGTTTGCTGCCACATCATTATAGCTGATGGGTTCAACTTGTTTTTTTTTTCGAAAAGGGGGACTCCCCGGCCTCTGCATCAGAACGATGCATACGGCCAACTTAATAAATAGCCAAAAAGGTTCAACAAGGTCTTAGAATCTCAAAACGAAAATAAAAGAGAGCTCACTAAGAGCCAAAAGGGCCAAAAAACAAACTAGCCCATCAAAAGCCACAACCGGCTGGCATAAGAGAGACAGGTAAACTAATTGCCTATCCTATTACATGACCGCCATCCAAACCGGTTGAAGATATCCCATGCTACCATCTCCCAGCGGGTAGATCCAGTAACCAAACGCTCCCTGGCCCCCGTCGGAGTGAGTAGCGACCACATACGGATCAACGTAGTGGCTCGGAAAATAATCTGCAAAAAATGAATATTTGTTGATCTGTTAAAAACTAAATAATTTCTGCAATTCCATATTGCCCACAATAAAGCACAAACTCCTACACGAACATATCTCGTTGTTTCGGTCTCAATTCCGTTAAGCCACGTTCCAAATAACGTATTGACAGAATTCGGTGGAGTAATGTTAAAAGTAATATGGACAGTCCGCCATAAGACTTTGGCTAATGGGCAGTCAAGAAAGAGGTGTTTGATGGTTTCATCCCGATCACAGAAACTACACCTAGTAGATCCTGTCCAATTACGTTTGGCCAAGTTGTCCTTGGTTAATATTACTTGTTTATGGACAAACCACATAAACACTTTGATTTTCAAAGGAACTTTAATAGCCCAAACATGTTTGGAACTAGGAATGGAGCTTGAATTGATAACATCAATGTACATTGATTTAACAGTAAACTCTCCAGACCTAGTAAGCTTCCAGCGTAATTGATTCGGTTGTGGAGTTAGCTGAAGCTCCATCACTCTACTTACTAAATGGAGCCATTCTTCCCAACGATTGCCAATTAGCGTCCTTCTGAACTGAATATTAAGGGGGTTGGATTGAAGTACTGTTGCAACGAACACCTCACGTCGTTGAACAATACGATATAAAGACGGGTATGGAAGGGCAAGGGGGATCTCTTCGAGCCAAGTATCCTCCCAAAATCGTGTACTAGCACCGTTACCAAGAATAAACTTTGTCATATTAAACAAGGTTAATTTGACTTTCATAAGCCCTTTTCAAAAAGGTGAGTCAGTAGGTCTTGCTGTCACATGTGACAAATTTTTGGAATGAAGATACTTGCTGCGGAGAATCTGCGCCCAAGTGGCATCAGTCTCAATCGATAGCTTCCACAGCCACTTGCTGAGGAGACATCTGTTCTTGACCTCAAGATTCTCAATACCAAGACCACCTTGGTCTTTTGGTCGATAGATGATATCCCATTTGGCGAGTCGGTACTTTCTTTTTAATTCATCGTTCTGCCAGAAGAATCGAGATCGATAGAAGTCCAGTCTTTTCCTAACTCCAACCGGGACTTCGAAGAATGATAAAAGAAACATAGGCATACTCCTCCCCCTCGAAATGTTGTTGTAGTGAATTTTTAATATGCATAGTTGCATGTTGAGGTGGACTTTTCCTTATGCATGTTGAATGATGAGGTGACATGCTTGCATGTTGAGAATAATATGTTAGTGAGGGCTAGCTATTTAGATATAGAAGATTTCTTAGCTATTTATAATTATCAAGAAATTCTATTTTTTGGCGGATACATATAGAACTTTTTTGCTTGTATTTTTTATAGAATAATATAATTTGTAGACCAGGCAAAGAAAATGTGGCTCAAAAAATTCAAAAGCACACATCTTATAATATATGTTGATGAAAATTTGTATGTAAATACTGCATATCGGCGAGGGAGGGGCGATGACTGCGGCACGCCTTTGGCTCGCTTCGATGCTTGTAGCGATTGCTAGATGGTCTACAAATCTGAATGTAATTTTATTATTTCTGATGTTCGTTGTACAGTCATGATTGAGTATGAATAGATCGAGTTTTGGTAAAATGTACCTTTTGGTATACTTGCATTGATATCTCTGACACGACGTATAATATAATAATACACTTACCGTTTGTGAATTACTATAACTGAAATTTACCGTGGGAGTTGAGTATGTTTTAGAAGCTTCGAACACCGAACTGACCAGGGTATAAATTACTGCGTTCCCTATGCCCGTCGCCTCTTAGGCACGGTGCACATAATGTGCACTGGAGCACTACCATATGAGGTTATGAACACCTGTTATAGTAGACTGTTACAGTATAGCACATGTATGCGTTTTCTGAATCATGTGGCTCGCTCACAAAAGTTCCACGTAGAAGAACGGCAATCGATGTAACCATATTGGTAGTAGCATTTTAAATGGAGACGTTCACCCTTTCTCCTTGGAGGAAGGAGCTCGAGGTGCTGGATAAAGAACTCCACTTGCATAGTGTAACTTTGACTAATGCTGTCTGTTGGTACGTACTGTACTGTATAGTGCACTCTCTGAGACTCCTATATCCGACAGGCAGTGGTATACAATACGTCGACAATCATGAAGTCGGATGTAATTGGCGTACAGCGTGCAATTGGAAAGTACTAGGTTTTTGTTCCGAACATTAGTAGACCTCATGATTTGCCACTGTAAGAAAGTGTGCAGTGTCTCCACCATGATCAGCTGTCGCAGTTTCTGTATTGAGCGTTATTCCATGTCTTTTCACGCTGCTATAACCTACGTATTCGTTATGCATATCATTGCTTTGCTTGGTGAGCTACTATTGATCTTTGTTCCGTCTTGTTTCATTTTCCTTTTGCTGAAAAACATAAAAGTGGCCTTCGTCTACCTCCTCCTACCGACGCCTCGCTTGTCTTTGTGGGACAGCTCTACTTAGCTAGAATGCTAGACTAATCATATGGCTCTTCTGCGATACAAAGGAAAAGTAAAAGATTTCACCGTCTTGTGCTGACTGATCTAGCTTCTTCTTTGGCATCAAATCTCTTCTTATGTTGCAAAGAACTCGTCTTCTTTTAAGGCCAGCTGCCTCTGCTGAACATGCATTTTGCCCACTAGTGGTACGAACTACGTAGGTAGATCTCATTTCGGTCAAGTCCTCGCCAGACTGAATTAGAACTAATTAAGTACAACCCTTTGTCCCGCCCTGTTGTACTTGCGTAGTGTCTTCATCTACACTCCTTAAAGATCGCGAGTACCAACTCACATTGTCTTCCTTGGACTAATGTTTTAGGAACGGTACGTGAACCGGGTTTTTTTAACTTCTTTTGCAACAGACTTCTTTTCTACTTTTGGGGAGGGATCTAATTAACATGCACTTCATTTTAGTGGGTAAAAGTAAACATTCATACTTATTTTCCGCTAAAGAATCATGGTGAACTCTTGAGGATGGATGATCACTTTGTTTACACGGACCCCATGGCCTTTAGCTCGAATTAGTGATCTGTTCAATGGATGGTTCTTCACGTTTTACCGTATATAAGGTGGGACGACCACACGTCCCGTCTGTCACGTAGGAGGCAGGCATTGCTCATGCACGATACAAGAATAATGTCGTCGCGAACCAATCTGTGGTTGGATGGTTTGGTGGACAGTAATATCTTTAGCCCATCAGGATTTAAATTTTGGTGTTTGTATTTATGCTGTATTTATTTTAGGATTTTCGGTGATGCGTGTTCAGTAGAAGGAGACGTAGAAGGAGACGTTTCCGTCAACTACGAGACGCCTACTGTGATTTCGTAAAATCTTAAGATGATATGCCTAGTCAGTCTCATGAAGGTACTCATGGAGGTAGGGTATGTATGTGTGGCTTCATTAAACGTATGCGCGCATGTATGAACGCTTGCGTTTGTACTGTGAGGCACTTGCTATTTTTTTTTTCAATTGGCACTCGCTAGTTCTGATTGCCATACCAAACCCATATTGCATGCTCGCACACACTGACACACAACTCTATATTTCTAGGAGACGTTGCTTTGAAACGCGTGCCAATCATAGGAGGAATGCGCAACAGCTAGCGTATATACCAATTGTGAAAAGGAAATAACCAGGACATGTAAAGCCATGGTCCCAATGGGTGCAAGCGACTTCTACCCATACATGCATCTATACAAGCGTCGCTTCCTTTTTCGTACTAGCGTGAGTTGAGGGCACGAGAGGAGGAGGAGGAGCGTGCTGCTTTGTTCCATGAGCATGCAGTGAATCTTGGAAGCGAGTGGCCTTCTTCCTCCTGTCACTCTCTGGTCTGTACGTAGTGGGAGCCATGCGTAGCCGCTTTCCAAGATTCTAACCGGCACTAACCATAACCTATATATGTACTATCTGCTAGTAAATTATCGCTTCTTGGCTGTGGCCCCAATTCGCAAAGCAGAATATACATTTTCAACTTTGTAAACTACTAGTGGCTAACCGTGTGCTCACCTTTATCCACCACCTTAGTACATACGGAAGGAACAGTGGGATGCTGATCTGGATTTCTTTTTAAAAGCTTTTGGTGCAGAGGATCTACCGTATATGGAGTGTCTGACAGCTTGCACCATTGAAAATATCATGGCAAGAAAAATAACCTATGAGTTAGAAAAATTATACTTGCTTCATAAAGGTGTTCTTGCTGTCGATGTAACACTTGGCAATATTGTTAGGGTCATGCATATGACGTTGGTGTCATCGATTTCACATGATCTCTTCTTTTATCATAGCCATGCGACCCTTTGGTGGTGAATGACTAAGAATATCTCCAACAGTCACGCTATATAAGCGCCACGGTGGAAATTTTAGGTTTTTAGCGCGCGCGCAACTGCTTCGGGAGCTTCAACGGAGGCGCAATAACCGCACGCGGCATAAGTAGTTCAGCACGCGGTCTGAAACACCATCGCGCGTTGTTTATTTGTTGCGCCCGTTTCCGCGCGCCACACACTCGAGCGCCTGCGCCGCAGCCGACGAATTCGCCCGATGGACGGACGCGCGGACACCCCCCTCACCCCTTCCTACACCCGCGACCCCTCCGCCGCCGCCACAAACCCTACCACGGGGAGCTTTGGCTTCGCCTCCGCCGGTGCTCCTCCAATCACCGGCATCGCACGCGGCCTTTTCATGCCGCCACGGACGACCTCAGCGGCGGGTGGCGACGCGCCGACGCGCGCCGTGAAGCCACGTGCCTGTTGGGTTTCGTAGTAATTTCAAAAAATTTCCTATGCGCACACAGGATCATGTGATGCATAGCAACGAGGGGAAGAGTATTGTCTACGTACCCTACGCAGACCGACTGCGGAAGCGATGACACGACGTAGAGGAAGTAGTCGTACGTCTTCACGATCCAACCGATCAAGCACCGAAACTACGGCACCTCCGAGTTCGAGCACACGTTCAGCTCGATGACGATCCCCGGACTCCGATCCAGCAAAGTGTCGGGGAAGAGTTCCGTCAGCACGACGGCGTGGTGACGATCTTGATGAACTACAGCAGCAGGGCTTCGCCTAAACTCCGCTACAGTATTATCGAGGAATATGGTGGCAGGGGGCACCGCACACGGCTAAGGAATCGATCACGTGGATCAACTTGTGTCAACTTGTGTGTTTAGAGGTGCCCCTGCCTCCGTATATAAAGGAGTAGAGGGGGGGGAGGCTGGCCGGCCATAGAGGGAGGCGCAGGAGAGTCCTACTCCCTCTGGGAGTAGGATTCCTCCCCCCAATCCTAGTCCAACTAGGATTCCTCGGAGGGGAAGGGAGAGAGGGGGGCCGGCCACCTTCTCCTAGTCCTAATAGGACTAGGGGAGGGGGAAGAGGCGCAGCCACCTTGGGCTGCCCCTTTCTCCTTTCCACTAAGGCCCATGAAGGCCCATATGGCTCCCGGGGGGTTCCGGTAACCTCCCGGTAACCCGGTAAAATCCCGATTTCACCCGGAACACTTCCGATGTCCAAACATAGGCTTCCAATATATCAATCTTTATGTCTCGACCATTTCGAGACTCCTCGTCATGTCCGTGATCACATCCGGGACTCCGAACATCCTTCGGTACATCAAAATGCATAAACTCATAATATAACTGTCATCGTAACCTTAAGCGTGCGGACCCTACGGGTTCGAGAACAATGTAGACATGACCGAGACACGCCTCTGGTCAATAACCAATAGCGGGACCTGGATGCCCATATTGGCTCCTACATATTCTACGAAGATCTTTATCGGTCAGACCGCATAACAACATACGTTGTTCCCTTTGTCATCGGTATGTTACTTGCCCGAGATTCGATCGTCGGTATCCAATACCTAGTTCAATCTCGTTACCGGCAAGTCTTCTTTACTCGTTCCGTAATACATCATCTCACAACTAACATATTAGTTGTAATGCTTGCAAGGCTTATGTGATGTGTATTACCGAGAGGGCCCAGAGATACCTCTCCGACAATCGGAGTGACAAATCCTAATCTCGAAATACGCCAACCCAACATCGACCATTGGAGACACCTGTAGTACTCCTTTATAATCACCCAGTTACGTTGTGACGTTTGGTAGTACCCAAAGTGTTCCTCCGGTAAACGGGAGTTGCATAATCTCATAGTCATAGGAACATGTATAAGTCATGAAGAGAGCAATAGCAACACACTAAACGATCGGGTGCTAAGCTAATGGAATGGGTCATGTCAATCAGATCATTCTACTAATGATGTGACCTCGTTAATCAAATAACAACTCATTGTTCATGGTTAGGAAACATAACCATCTTTGATTAACGAGCTAGTCAAGTAGAGGCATACTAGTGACACTATGTTTGTCTATGTATTCACACATGTATTATGTTTCCGGTAAATACAATTCTAGCATGAATAATAAACATTTATCATGATTATAAGGAAATAAATAATAACTTTATTATTGCCTCTAGGGCATATTTCCTTCAGTCTCCCACTTGCACTAGAGTCAATAATCTAGTTCACATCACCATGTGATTTAACACCAATATTCATATCTGTATATGATTAACACCCATAGTTCACATCGTCATGTGACCAACACCCAAAGGGTTTTACTAGAGTCAATAATCTAGTTCACATCGCTTATGTGATTAACACCCAAAGAGTACTAAGGTGTGATCATGTTTTGCTCGTGAGAGAAGCTTAGTCAACGGGTCTGTCACATTCAGAGCCGTATGTATTTTGCAAATATTCTATGTCTACAATGCTCTGTACGGAGCTACTCTAGCTAATCGCTCCCACTTTCAATATGTATCCAGATTGAGACTTAGAGTCATCTGGATCAGTGTAAAAGTTTGCACTGATGTAACTTTTACAACAAACTCTTTTATCACCTCCATAATCGAGAAACATTTCCTTAGTCTTTACTAAGGATATTCTTGACCAATGTCCAGTGATCTACTCCTAGATCACTATTGTACTCCCTTGCCAAATACAGAGCAAGGTATACAATAGGTCTGGTACAAAGCATAGCATACTTTATAGAACCTATGACTGAGGCATAGGGAATGACTTTTCATTCTTTTTCTATTTTCTGCTGTGGTCGGGATTTGAGTCTTACTCAATTTCATACCTTGTAACACAGGCAAGAACCCTTTCTTCGCTTGATCCATTTTGAACTTCTTCAAAATTTTGTCAAGGTATGTGCTTTGTGAAAGTCCAATTAAGCGTCTTGATCTATCTCTATAGATCTTAATGCCTAATATGTAAGCAGCTTCACCGAGGTCTTTCATTGAAAAACTTTTATTCAAGTATCCCTTTATGCTATCCAGAAATTCTATATCATTTCCAATCAGTAATATGTCATCCACATATAATATCAGAAATGCTACAGAGCTCCCACTCACTTTCTTGTAAATACAGGCTTCTCCGAAAGTCTGTATAAAACCAAATGCTTTGATCACACTATCAAAACGTTTATTCCAACTCCGAGAGGCTTGCACCAGTCCATAAATGGATCGCTGGAGCTTGCACACTTTGTTAGCTCCCTTTGGATCGACAAAACCTTCTGGTTGCATCATATACAACTCTTCTTCCAGAAATCCATTCAGGAATGCAGTTTTGACATCCATTTGCAAAATTTCATAATCATAAAATGCGGCAATTGCTAACATGATTCGGACGTACTTAAGCATCGCTACGGGTGAGAAGGTCTCATCGTAGTCAATTCCTTGAACTTGTCGAAAACCTTTTGCGACAAGTCGAGCTTTGTAGACAGTAACATTACCATCAGCGTCAGTCTTCTTCTTAAAGATCCATTTATTCTCAATTGCTTGCCGATCATCGGGCAAGTCAACCAAAGTCCATACTTTGTTCTCATACATGGATCCCATCTCAGATTTCATGGCTTCAAGCCACTTTGCGGAATCTGGGCTCACCATCGCTTCTTCATAGTTCGTAGGTTCATCATGATCTAGTAGCATGACTTCCAGAACAGGATTTCCGTACCACTCTGGCGCGGATCTTACTCTGGTTGATCTACGTGGTTCAGTAGTATCTTGATCTGAAGTTTTATGATCATTATCATTGGCTCCTCACTAACCGGTGTAGGTGTCACTGAAACAGTTTTCTGTGATGAACTACTCTCCAGTAAGGGAGCAGGTACAGTTACCTCGTCAAGTTCTACTTTCCTCCCACTCACTTCTTTCGAGAGAAACTCCTTCTCTGGAAAGGATCCATTTTAGCAACGAATGTCTTGCCTTCGGATCTGTGATAGAAGGTGTACCCAACAATTTCCTTTGGGTATGAAGACGCACTTCTCCGATTTGGGTTCGAGCTTATCAGGATGAAACCTTTTTCACATAAGCATCGCAGCCCCAAACTTTAAGAAACAACAGGTTAGGTTTACTGCTAAACCATAGTTCATACAGTGTCGTCTCAACGGATTTAGATGGTGCCCTATTTTAAAACGTGAATGCAGCTGTCTCTAATGCATAACCCCAAAACGATAGTGGTAAAGAGATATCATAGATCGCACCATATCAAATAAAGTGCGGTTACGACGTTCGGACACACCATAACGATGTGGTGTTCCAGGTGGCGTGAGCTGTGAAACTATTCCACATTGTTTTAATTGAAGACCAAACTCGTAACTCAAATATTTGTCTCCGCGATCAGATCGCAGAAACTTTATTTTCTTGTTACGATGATTTTTCCACTTCACTCTGAAATTCTTTGAACCTTTCAACTATTTCAGACTTATGTTTCATCAAGTAGATATACCCATATCTGCTCAAATCATCTTGTGAAGGTCAGAAAACAACGATGCTTGCCACGAGCAACAGCACTCATTGGATCGCATACATCGGTATGTATTATTTCCAACAAGTCAGTAATTCGTTCCATTGTTCCGAAGAACGGAGTTTTAGTCATCTTGCCCAAAAGGCACGGTTCGCAAGCATCAAATGATTCATAACCAAGTGATTCTGAAAATCCATTTTTATGGAGTTTCTTCATGCGCTTTTACACCGATATGACCCTAACGGCAGTGCCACAAATAAGTTGCACTATCATTATTAACTTTGCATCTTTTGGCATCAATATTATGAATATGTGTATCACTACGATCGAGATCCAATGAACCATTTTCATTGGGTGTGTAACCATATAAGGTTTTATTCATGTAAATAGAACAACAGTTTATTCTCTTACTTAAATGAATAACCGTATTGCAATAAACATGATCAAATCATATTCATGCTCAACGCAAACACCAAATAACATTTATTTAGGTTCAACACTAATCCCGAAAGAATAGGGAGTGTGCGATGATGATCATATCAATCTTGAAACTACTTTCAACACACATCATCACTTCACCCTTAACTAGTTTCTGTTTATTCTGCAACTCCTGTTTCGAGTTACTACTCTTAGCAACTGAACCAGTACCAAATACCGAGGGGTTGCTATAAACACTAGTAAATCACACATCAAACACCCGTATATCAAATATACCCTTTTTCACTTTGCCATCCTTCTTATCCACCAAATATTTAGGGTAGTTCCGCTTCCAGTGACCATTTCCTTTGCAGTGTAAGCACTCAGTTTCAGGCTTTGGTTCAGCTTTGGGCTTCTTCGTGGGAGTGACAACTTGCTTGTCAATCTACTTGAAGTTCCCCTTTCTTTCCCTTTGCCCTTTTCTTGAAACTAGTGATCTTGTCAACCATCAACACTTGATGCTCTTTCTTGATTTCTACCTTCGTTGATTTTAACATCACGAAGAGCTCGGGAATCATTTTCATCATCCCTTGCATACTATAGTTCATCACGAAGTTCTACTAACTTGGTGATGGTGACTAGAGAATTCTGTCAATCACTATCTTATCTGGAAGATTAACTCCCACTTGATTCAAGCGATTGAAGTACCCAGACAATCTGAGCACATGCTCACTAGTTGAGCGATTCTCCTCCATCTTTTAGCTATAGAACTTGTTGTAGACTTCATATCTCACAACTCGGGTATTTGCTTGAAATATTAACTTCAACTCCTGGAACATCTCATATGGTCCATGACGTTCAAAACGTCTTTGAAGTCCCGATTCTAAGCCGTTAAGCATGGTGCACTTAAACCATCAAGTAGTCATCATATTGAGCTAGCTAAACGTTCATAACGTTTGCATCTGCTCCTACAATAGGTCTGTCACCTAGCGGTGCATCAAGGACATAATTCTTCTGTGCAGCAATGAGGATTTAACCTCAGATCATGGATCAAATCCGCAACATTGCTACTAACATTTTTCAACATAATTTTCTCTAGGAACATATCAAAATAAACACAGGGAAGCAACAACGCGAGCTATTGATCTACAGCATGATTTGCAAAATACTACCAGGACTAAGTTCATGATAAATTTAAGTTCAATTTAATCATATTACTTAAGAACTCCCACTTAGATAGACATCCCTCTAATCCTCTAAGTGATCACGTGATCCAAATCAACTAAACCATAACCGATCATCACGTGAGATGGAGTAGTTTTCAATGGTGAACATCGTTATGTTGATCATATCTACTATATGATTCACGCTCGACCTTTCGGTCTCCGTGTTCCGAGGCCATATCTGCATATGCTAGGCTCGTCAAGTTTAACCTGAGTATTCTGCGTGTGCAAAACTGGCTTGCACCCGTTGTAGATGGACGTAGAGCTTATCACACCCGATCATCACGTGGTGTCTGGGCACGACGAACTTTGGCAACGGTGCATACTCAGGGAGAACACTTCTTGATAATTTAGTGAGAGATCATCTTATAATGCTACCGTCAATCAAAGCAAGATAAGATGCATAAAAAGATAAACATCACATGCAATCAATATAAGTGATATGATATGGCCATCATCATCTCGTGCTTGTGATCTCCATCTCCGAAGCACCGTCATGATCACCATCGTCACCGGCGCGACACCTTGATCTCCATCGTAGCATCGTTGTCGTCTCGCCAATCTTATGCTTCCACGACTATCACTACCGTTTAGTAATAAAGTTAAGCATTACATCGCGATTGCATTGCATACAATAAAGCGACAACCATATGGCTCCTGCCAGTTGCCGATAACTTGGTTACAAAACATGATCATCTCATACAATAAAATTCAGCATCATGCCTTGACCATATCACATCACAACATGCCCTGCAAAAACAAGTTAGACGTCCTCTACTTTGTTGTTGCATGTTTTACGTGGCTGCTACGGGCTTAAGTAAGAACCAATCTCACCTACGCATCAAAACCACAACGATAGTTTGTCAAATAGACTCCGTTTTAACCTTCTCAAGGACCGGGCGTAGCCATACTTGGTTCAACTAAAGTTGGAGAGGCAGTCGCCCGCAAGCCATCTCTGTGCAAAGCACGTCGAGGGAACCGGTCTCGCGTAAGCGTACGCGTAAGGTTGGTCCGGGTCGTCTCGTCCAACAATACCGCCGAACCAAAATATGACATGCTGGTAGGCAGTATGACTTGTATCGTCCACAACTCACTTGTGTTCTACTCGTGCATATAACATCAACATCAATAACCTAGGCTCGGATGCCACTGTTGGGTTTCGTAGTAATTTCAAAAATTTTCCTACGCGCACACAGGATCATGTGATGCATAGCAACAAGGGGAAGAGTATTGTCTACGTACCCTACGCAGACCGACTGCGGAAGCGATGACACGACGTAGAGGAAGTAGTCGTACGTCTTCACGATCCAACCGATCAAGCACCGAAACTACGGCACCTCCGAGTTCGAGCACACGTTCAGCTCGATGACGATCCCCGGACTCCGATCCAGCAAAGTGTCGGGGAAGAGTTCCGTCAGCACGACGGCGTGGTGACGATCTTGATGAACTATAGCAGCAGGGCTTCGCCTAAACTCCGCTACAGTATTATCGAGGAATATGGTGGCAGGGGGCACCGCACACGGCTAAGGAATCGATCACGTGGATCAACTTGTGTCAACTTGTGTGTTTAGAGGTGCCCCTGCCTCCGTATATAAAGGAGTAGAGGGGGGGAGGCTGGCCGGCCATAGAGGGAGGCGCAGGAGAGTCCTACTCCCTCTGGGAGTAGGATTCCTCCCCCCAATCCTAGTCCAACTAGGATTCCTCGGAGGGGAAGGGAGAGAGGGGGGCCGGCCACCTTCTCCTAGTCCTAATAGGACTAGGGGAGGGGGAAGAGGCGCAGCCACCTTGGGCTGCCCCTTTCTCCTTTCCACTAAGGCCCATGAAGGCCCATATGGCTCCCGGGGGGTTCCGGTAACCTCCCGGTAACCCGGTAAAATCCCGATTTCACCCGGAACACTTCCGATGTCCAAACATAGGCTTCCAATATATCAATCTTTATGTCTCGACCATTTCGAGACTCCTCGTCATGTCCGTGATCACATCCGGGACTCCGAACATCCTTCGGTACATCAAAATGCATAAACTCATAATATAACTGTCATCGTAACCTTAAGCGTGCGGACCCTACGGGTTCGAGAACAATGTAGACATGACCGAGACACGCCTCTGGTCAATAACCAATAGCGGGACCTGGATGCCCATATTGGCTCCTACATATTCTACGAAGATCTTTATCGGTCAGACCGCATAACAACATACGTTGTTCCCTTTGTCATCGGTATGTTACTTGCCCGAGATTCGATCGTCGGTATCCAATACCTAGTTCAATCTCGTTACCGGCAAGTCTTCTTTACTCGTTCCGTAATACATCATCTCACAACTAACATATTAGTTGTAATGCTTGCAAGGCTTATGTGATGTGTATTACCGAGAGGGCCCAGAGATACCTCTCCGACAATCGGAGTGACAAATCCTAATCTCGAAATACGCCAACCCAACATCGACCATTGGAGACACCTGTAGTACTCCTTTATAATCACCCAGTTACGTTGTGACGTTTGGTAGTACCCAAAGTGTTCCTCCGGTAAACGGGAGTTGCATAATCTCATAGTCATAGGAACATGTATAAGTCATGAAGAGAGCAATAGCAACACACTAAACGATCGGGTGCTAAGCTAATGGAATGGGTCATGTCAATCAGATCATTCTACTAATGATGTGACCTCGTTAATCAAATAACAACTCATTGTTCATGGTTAGGAAACATAACCATCTTTGATTAACGAGCTAGTCAAGTAGAGGCATACTAGTGACACTATGTTTGTCTATGTATTCACACATGTATTATGTTTCCGGTAAATACAATTCTAGCATGAATAATAAACATTTATCATGATTATAAGGAAATAAATAATAACTTTATTATTGCCTCTAGGGCATATTTCCTTCAGTGCCCCCCTCTCGAAGCTCCCAAATGCGGCGCGGGCGAAGAAGGGCAAGGTGTCCGCGAAGAAGAACAAGGCGGCGGACGGCTCCTCTAGGCCGTCAACGAAGAAGCTTGCAGGGCGTGTGACGGACGCGGCGGCAACCAAAGCACCAGCAAGCTCACTTGTTGAGCCGGCGACCGACGCGCACAAGGTAAAATTTGGCCAACTTTTTTGTTGTTGTTGTTGTTGTTGTTTTTTGAATGCATACATATGGATAGCTTATTTGCTTCATTGTACATACTTTGTAGTTTCAATGATGAGGCATATATGTCAACTATGGGTGTTGGCTCCAACAATTCTCATCGGTCTCAAACTAATGGGATGCATTTCGATGATCATGAGTTTGAGGTGGACGAGGATGGTGAGGGCATCGTCGATGCACCGAAAGGAAGAAGGGGCAACTACACCTTGGACGAAGACATCTTGCTATGCAATACTTGGTTGCAAGTGTCGAGGGATCCCACCGTTGGAGGGGATCAAAGTAGAGATGCATTTTGGCTCCGGATGAAGGAGCACTTTGATCTACACAAGAAAAGTGGAATTGACTGCTCCAGAAGATCACTTCGCTCCCGCTGGTCGACAATCAACTGAGATTGTCAAAGGTGTGCGACTGCACTTAAGGCGGTTGACTCGTTGAACCCAAGTGGCACTAATGATAGAGATAGGGTAAGTGTCATTTCTTTCATGATTTTTCCATGTTCATCATGCTTCTTCTTGGTGTTTCAAGTGCTAACTTGTTCTTCTGTTTGTAGATCACTATTGCCCAAAACTTATTTCAAGGAGAGGAGAAGAAGACCAAGAAAGGGAAGATCAAGAAAGGGAGACCATTTACCTTGCCTCATTGCTATGAAGAATTGAAGGATGATGAGAAATGGAAGCCCCTTGATGGTGTCGATGATGAGGAGAGCAACAAACGCGAGCAAACTATTGATTTGGATGATGGTGAGGAGGAGGCATCAAGTGATGACGGCAAGAGAAGCCCTACACCAAACTCTGTTTCGTACTCCAAGCCAAAAAGACTGGATGGATGCAAGAAAGACGAAAAAGAAAGGAAGGAGATGAAAGGAGATGACGAGCTAAAAAATGCTATGGAAGCTATTGTGAACGCAAGAAAGGAAGCGAACGAGGTGAGGAAGATGGCAAGGAACCAAGATGCCGTGGCCGAGGAGAGGAGGGTGGCGACCGAGGGAGAGGAAGGTGGCATTGGAGGAGAAGTAATTGGTCATGGAGGAGCGAACTAGGTTGTTGGAATGGGAGAAGTACTTGTTCTTCATGGACACATCTACGCTCGATGAGAAGCAAAAGGAGTACATCAATCTTGCCCGTGAAGAAGTCTTGGTCCAAAAAGATCCATGGTTGGCATGAGTGGCATGGGCGGCATGGGAGGCATGGGCGGCATGGGAGGCATCGGTGGCTTCGGAGCTACCATGGGCGGCATGGGTGGCTTCGGAGCTACCATGGGGGCCATGGGAGGCATGGGTGGCTTCAGAGCTACCATGGGAGGCATAAGTTTTGCGTCTCTCATGGGAGGCATGGTAGCACCTCTGGGCGGCATGGGTGGAATATCTTCCGGTGTGCCTCATCACACATCTTCGCATGATGCTGTTGAAGATCTTGCCAACACCTTCCGACCTCCACATGATGATGCGGCGCGCGACAATGAAGAGGAGGAGGAAGAATCATCTTTGGATGATGATGATGAATCGGAGTAAGAGGAGGATGAAGACGAGGACGAGGCATGATTGTTGATGTGTCATTCGTTTTTGTGAACTTGGTTTGGATTTTGAACTTGGTTGAATGATGTTGTGGGCATGAATTTAAACTTTTTATGTCATGAACTTGTTTGGATGATTTTAAACTATGCCATGTCTTGTTTCGATGTTTGAAATATCATCATATTGTCTCCAAAATGCAACATATGGCAAGCGCTGCCTGCTCGCGCGCGCTGCAGTTTAGCACATCTGTTGGAGCGACTCGGACGCGCTATATTTTACAGCGACCGCTGGAGCCAGCGCACCGCGGCGCGCAAAAGCTTACGATTCCGTTGTTGTATACTATTTTTAGCGCGCCGCGCATTGCGCGTTTGTTGGAGATGCTCTAACTTTCTGCACATGTGTTTCGAGTTTGGTTTGAATTTGTATGACATGATGGGTACATGTTGTGTCTATGTCAAGAGAAAATCTTAAAAAAGAAAGCATGACTTTACAGTGAGGTTTTTGGATTTATGAGTTCCGAGAGTACCTCACGCATGAGACTACATGGCATGTTCTCATTTGAGCAAGTATCTAGTGTTTTATAATCCTTTACTGGTTCTGGTACAATTGCATAGCTGGATAGACAAACAATCACAAAAAAGAAATCAGTTTTTTAATAGAAGATAGTTAGAAGATATACATGCTAAACCTCGAAAATTCAAAGGCAAGTTCGGTCTATGGTTTGAGGAGGAAAAGACATGACAAGATGAATGCTTATAGAGATTACAAATCCCTAACTCTCAATGTAATTTGTGCTCTAATTTGGTGCAAATAAAAGTTGTAGGTAAATCTCAAACAAAATGACATAGACGCCACCATGTCGCGCGCATTAGCTGTTTGGGATTTTTGTGTTTAGGTCACGGCCCATCGGATTTAACACACTCGGTATTCCCTACATCTCTCGAAGACTCAAATCCTATCCCCAAATGCTCACCCTTGTCCCCCACCCCCACCCGCTCCCCAAATCACCTCCCTACAAAACTAGAAGCTTAGCACTACCCCCACCTCACCAACTCTTCCCAAACGTTTCATCATTGGTGAGAGCCTTCACTCCTCGTGAAGTTCACTATTTGCGAATTCATAGTAGCGATTTGACACCTTGCCTTGCAAGTGGTGTGTGCCTGAACACTTGCATTTAATGATCTAAGTGTCTCTCATAGTTAAGTAGGCACTACTAGGAAAAACCTTATACACAGAAGCGCTTATCAGTAGCGCTGGCTGAAAGGAGGCGCTTGTCAGTGTCAAAACCGGCGGATCTCAGGTAGGGGGTCCCGAACTATGCGTCTAGGATCGATGGTAACAGGAGACGGGGGACACGATGTTTACCCAGGTTCGGGCCCTCTCTATGGAGGTAATACCCTACTTCCTGCTTGATTGATCTTGATGAATATGTGTATTACAAGACTTGATCTACCACGAGATAATAATGGCTAAACCCTAGAAGCCTAGCATGTATGACTATGGTCAGGAATATATCCTTTCCGGACTAACCCCTTCGGTTTATATAGACACCGGAGGGATCTAGGGTTTACATAGAGTCGGTTACATAAGAAGGAATCTTCATCTTCGGTCGCCAAGCTTGCCTTCCACGCCAAGGAGAGTCCAATCCGGACACGGTTACAATCTTCGGCCTTCATGTCTTCACAGCCCATCAGTCCGGCCCATAGATAACAGGCCGGACGCCCGAGGACTCCTTAGTCCAGGACTCCCTCAGTAGCCCCTGAACCTGACTTCAATGATGAGGAGTCCGGCACGCAGATTGTCTTTGGCATTGCAAGGCGGGTTCCCCCTTCCGAACTCTGACCACTTTTTGGTAATATGACACCACGCCTGCCCGGCCACTACTTGCGAACCGTTTTAGCCGGCCTGTCGCCCCACGCCCCAAGACGTGGTCTTATTGGCGTGTCTTATCCAAGCAGAGATCGTGCCTCCCCTTCTTTAAGGGATTCCTGTCAACCCGCACGTGGATAACCCAACCGTCGCGGGGGTACAACTCCTTGGAAACAAGCAAGTTTTTTTGAGGCCCAAGAGGAGACGTTTGATATTTGCAGCCTTTATATAGGGGTACAGACCCGTCTTTTTCTTCCATGCTTCCCTCTTTCTCAACCCCTGCAACCCCGAGTTCGAACACCCGGGTTTCGGTCGCCACCAGCCCCAATCATGTCCGGATCCAGCCGTCAAGGCCGGTGGGTAGCTTCTTCTGTTACGGAGGAATACATTGCAAAGCTTTGGGTGGCGAGGTACCTGACCGCAGAAATCCATCATCGGCTTCCTGCCGAGGGGCAGGTTATTCCCACCCCCAAATCCGTCGAGAGGGTCGTGTTCGTGTCCCACTTCTTCCGCGGGTTGGGGTTTGCACTTAACCCCTTCGTCCGAGGGCTCATGTTCTATTACGGGCTAGACTTTCACGATTTGTCCCCGAACTCTATTCTTCTTATCTCGACGTTCATTGTCATGTGCGAAGCCTTCCTTCGAACTCCTCTACACTTCGGCTTGTGGCTCAAGACCTTCGATGTGAAGCCGCAAGTGGTAGAGGGGGAGCAGACCAAGTGCGCGGCGCTACAGTTAGCAAGCTTGCTAGCGGCGTTTGGCTGAAAGGATCCTTCGCCAAATCTTCTGATCTGTGGCAGCTGTTGGAAATATGCCCTAGAGGCAATAATAAATTAGTTATTATTATATATTTCATTGTTCATGATAATCATTTATTATCCATGCTAGAACTGTATTGATAGGAAACTCAGATACATGTGTGGATACATAGACAACACCATGTCCCTATTAAGCCTCTAGTTGACTAGCTCGTTGATCAATAGATGGTTATGGTTTCCTAACCATGGACATTGGATGTCGTTGATAATGGGATCACATCATTAGGAGAATGATGTGATGGACAAGACCCAATCCTAAGCCTAGCACAAGATTGTGTAATTCGTATGCTAAAGCTTTTCCAATGTCAAGTATCATTTCCTTAGACCATGAGATTGTGCAACTCCCGGATACCATAGGAGTGCTTTGGGTGTGCCACATGTCACAACGTAACTAGGTGGCTATAAAGGTGCACTACGGGTATCTCCGAAATTGTCTGTTGGGTTGGCACGAATCGAGACTGGGATTTGTCACTCCGTGTAAACGGAGAGGTATCTCTGGGCCCACTCGGTAGGACATCATCATAATGTGCACAATGTGATCAAGGAGTTGATCATGGGATGATGTGTTACGGAACGAGTAAAGAGACTTGCCGGTAACGAGATTGAACAAGGTATCGGGATACCGACGATCGAATCTCGGGCAAGTATCGTACCGATAGACAAAGGGAGTTGTATACGGGATTGATTGAATCCTTGACATCGTGGTTCATCCGATGAGATCATTGTGGAGCATGTGGGAACCAACATGGGTATCCAGATCCCGTTGTTGGTTATTGACCGGAGAGTTGTCTCGGCCATGTCTGCATGACTCTCGAGCCCGTAGGGTCTACACACTTAAGGTTCGATGACGCTAGGGTTATAGGGAATAGATGTACGTGGTCACCGAATGTTGTTCGGAGTCCCGGATGAGATCCGGGACGTCACGAGGAGTTCTGGAATGGTCCGGAGGTAAATATTTATATATGGGAAGTCATCATACGGTCACCGGAATAATTCGGGGGGTTACCGGTATTATACCGGGACCACCGAAGGGGTTCCGGGGGTCCACTGGGAGGGTCCACCTGCCCTGGAGGGCCCTATGGGCTGTGTGTGGAGAGGGACCAGCCCCTTAGTGGGCTGGGCGCCTCCCCCTAGGGCCCATGCGCCTAGGGTTTGGGGGAACCCTAAAGGGGGGCGCCCCCTTGCCTTGGGGGGCAAGGCAACCCCCCTGGCCGCTACCCCCTCCTCAGATTGGATCTGAGGGGGCTGGCCCCCCTCTCCCTTGCCCCTATATATATATGTGGGGGGTGGGAGGGCAGCCGCACCCAAGTTCTGGCTCAGCCCCCCCCTCTCCCAAGTCCTCCTCCTCTCCCGCGGTGCTTGGCGAAGCCCTGCAGGATTGCCACGCTCCTCCTTCACCACCACGACGTCGTGTTGCTGCTAGACGGAGTCTTCCCCAACCTCTCCTTCTCCCCTTGCTGGATCAAGGCGTGGGAGATGTCACCGGGCTGCACGTGTGTTGAACGCGGAGGCGCCGTTGTTCGGCGCTTAGATCAGAATCAACCGCGATCTGAATCGCTGCGAGTACGACTCCTTCATCTGCGTTCTTGCAACGCTTCCGCTTAGCGATCTACAAGGGTATGTAGATGCACTCCCCTTCCCCTCGTTGCTAGATTACTCCATAGATTGATCTTGGTGATGCTTAGAAAATTTTAAATTTCTGCTACGATCCCCAACAGTGGCATCATGAGCTAGGTCTATGCGTAGTTTCTATGCACGAGTAGAACACAAGTTGTTGTGGGCGTCGATTTTGTCAATTTACTTGCTGTTACTAGTCTTATCTTGATTCGGCGGCATCGTGGGATGAAGCGGCCTGGACCGACCTTACACGTACGCTTACGTGAGACTGGTTCCACCGACTGACATGCACTAGTTGCATAAGGTGGCTAGCGGGTGTCTGTCTCTCCCACTTTAGTCGCATCGGATTCGATGAAAAGGGTCCTTATGAAGGGTTAATAGAAATTGGCATATCACGTTGTGGTTTTGGCGTACGTAAGAAATGTTCTTGCTAGAAACCTATAGCAGCCACGTAAAAACTTACAACAACAATTAGAGGACGTCTAACTTGTTTTTGCAGCATATGCCTTGTGATGTGATATGGCCAAAAGGATGTGATGAATGATATATGTGATGTATGATATTGATCATGTTTTTGTAATAGGAATCACAACTTGCATGTCGATGAGTATGACAACCGACGGGAGCCATAGGAGTTGCCTTAATTTATTTATGACCTGCGTGTCAACTTAAACGTCATGTAATTACTTTACTTTATTGCTAAACCGTTAGCCATAGTAGTAGAAGTAATAGTTGATGAGACGACTTCATGAAGACACGATGATGGAGATCATGGTGTCATGCCGGTGACGATGATGATCATGGCGCCCCGAAGATGGAGATCAAAAGGAGCAAAATGATATTGGCCATATCATGTCACTATTTGATTGCATGTGATGTTTATCATGTTTTTACATCTTATTTGCTTAGAACGACGGTAGCTTAAATAAGATGATCCCTCGCAATAATTCCAAGAATAGTGTTCCCCCTAACTGTGCACCGTTGCGAAGGTTCGTTGTTTCAAAGCACCACATGATGATCGGGTGTGATAGATTCTAACGTTCGAATACAACGGGTGTAAGCCAGATTTACACACGCAATACACTTAGGTTGACTTGACGAGCCTAGCATGTACAGACATGGCCTCGGAACACGGAAGACCGAAAGGTCGAACATGAGTCGTATAGAAGATACGATCAACATGAAGATGTTCACCGATGATGACTAGTCCGTCTCACGTGATGATCGGACACGACCTAGTTGACTCGGATCATGTATCACTTAGATGACTAGAGGGATGTCTATCTGAGTGGGAGTTCATTAAATAATTTGATTAGATGAACTTAATTATCATGAACATAGTCTAAATTGTCTTTGCAAATATGTTGTAGATAAATAGCTCACGTTGTAGCTCCCTGTTTCAATACGTTCCTAGAGAAAGACTAAGTTGAAAGATATGGTAAGCAATGATGCGGACTGGGTCCATAGTCCAAGGAGTGTCCTCACTGCTACACAGAAGGCTTACGTCTTTGATGCACCGCTCGATGTGCAAACCCCTACAACGTCGTCTGTGGATGTTGTGAACACCTGACAGACACATCCTGATGACTACTTGATAGTTTAGTGCACCATACTTTACGGCTTAGAATCGGGATTCCAATGACGTTTTGAATGCCATAAGACATATGAGATGTTCCAAGAGCTGAAATTGGGATTTCAGGCTCATGCCCGTGTTGAGAGGTATGAGACCTCTGACAAGTTCTTTTGCCAACAAGATGGAGGAGAATAGCTCAGCTAGTGAGCATGTGCTCAGAATGTCTGGGTGCTACAATCACTTAAATCAAGTGGGAGTTAAACTTCCAGATAAGATAGTGATTGATAGAGTTCTCTAGCCACTATCACTAAGCTACTAGATCTTCGTGATGAACTATGACATGCAAGGGATGGAGTTGATCCCGGAGCTGTTCGCGGTGCTTAAGACCGCAAAAGGTAGAAATCAAGAAGGAGCATCAAGTGTTGATGGTTTAACAAGACCACTGGTTTCAAGAAGGGCAAGGGCTAGAAGGGAAACTTCATGGATGGCAAACCAGTTGCCGCTCCAGTGAAGGAACCCAAGGTTGAACCCAAACCCGAGACTAAGTGCTTCTATTGTAAGGGGAACGGTCACTGGTAGCGGAATTACCCCAAATGCATGGTAGATAAGAAGGCTGGCAACTTCAACAAAGTATATACGTGTTATTAATGTGTACCTCACTAGTACTCCTGGTAGCACCTGGGTATTGGATACCGGTTCAGTTGCTATTATTGGTGACTTGAAGCAAAAGCTACGGACTAAACGGAGACTGGCTAAGGGCGAGGTGACGATGTGTGTTGGAAGTGTTTCCAAAGTTGATGAGATCACCATCGCACGCTCCATCTGCCTTCGGGATTAGTATTGAACCTAGATAAATGTTATCAGGTGTCTACGTTGAGCATGAATATGATTAGATCATGTTCATTGCAATACGGTTATTCATTTAAGTTAGAGAATAATGGTTATTCTGTTTACATGAATAATACCTTTCATGGTCATGCACCCTATGTGAATGGTTCATTGAATCTCGGTCGTGGTAATACGCATGTTCACGCCAAAAGATGTAGAGTTAATAATGATAGTACCACTTTCTTGTGGCACTGCCGCTTAGGTCATATTGACGTAAGATGCATGAAGAAACTCCATGTCGATGGATTTTTTTGAGTCACTTGATTTTGAATCGCTTGACACATGCGAGCCATGCCTCATGGGCAGGATGACTAAGACCCCGTTTTCAGGTACAATGAAACGGGCAAGTGACTTGTTGGAAATCATACATGCTGATGCGTGTGATCCAATGAGAATTGAAGCGTGCGGTGGATATCACTATTTTCTCATCTTCACCAACGATTTGAGTAGATATAGGTATATTTACTTAATGAATCACAAGTCTAAAACATTTGAAAGGTTCAAGTGATTTCAGAGTGAAGTTAAGAATCATCCTAACAAGAAGATCATGTTCCTACGATCTGATCAAAAGGGGATTTTCTGAGTTGTGAGTTTGGCAATCACTTAAGACATTGTGGAATTATTTCACAGTTGAAGCCACCTGGAACACCACAGGGTAATGGTGTGTCCGGACGTCGTAATCGAACCTTATGAGATATGGTGCGATCTATGATGTCTCTTACCGATCTACCGTTTTCATTTTGAGGATATGCGTTAGAGACAACTGCATTCACTTTAGATAGGACACCATCTAAGTCTGTTGATATGACGTCGTATGAATATGGTTTGGCTAGAAACCAAAGTTGTCGTTTCATAATGTTTGGGGCTGCGATGCTTAAGGCTTTAGCCGGAGAAGCTCGAACGCAAAAGCGGACAAACACATCTTCATAGGATACCCAAAGGTGACAGTTGGGTATACCTTCTATCTCAGATCCGAGGGCAAATTGTTTGTCGCTAAGAACGGGTCCTTTCTTGAGAAGGAGTTTCTCTTGAAAGAATTGAGTGGGAGGAAGATAGAACTTGATGAGGTTGTCGAACCTTTACTTCAACCAGAGAGTGATGCAACACAGAAAGATGTTTTCTGTGGCGCCTACGTCTGTTGAATAGGAAGTTAATGATAGTGATCATGAAGCTTCGGATCAAGTTGCTATCGAACCTCGTAGGTCGACAAGGATATGTACTACTCCCGAGTGGTACGATAATCCTGTCTTAGATATCATGTTGTTAGACAACAATGAACCTACGAGCTATGGAGAAGGAATGGTGGGCCCGTATTCCGACAAATGGTTAGAAGCCATGAAATCCGAGATAGGATCCATGTATCAGAACAAAGTATGGACTTTGGTGGACTTGCCCGATGATCGGCAAGCTATTGAGATAAATGGATCTTTAAGAAGAAGACAGACGTGGGCGGTAATGTTACCGTCTATGAAGCTCGACTTGTGGGAAAGAGTCTTTTCACAACTTCAAGGAGTTGACTACGATGAGAATTTCTCACCTGTAGCGATGCTTAAGTCCGTCGGAATCATGTTAGCATTAGCTGTATTTTTTGATTACGAAATCTGACAGATGGATGTCAAAAACAAGTTTTCTTACCAGTTTTCATAAGAAAGAGTTGTATGTGATACAATCAAAGTTTTGTCGATCCTAAGGATGCTAAAAGGTATGCTGGCTCAAGCGATCCTTCTATGGACTAGAGCAAGCATATCGGAGTCGGAATATATGCTTTGATAGAGTGATCAAAGCTTTTAGGTTTATAGAATGTTTGCTAGAAACTTGTATTTACAAGAAAGTGAGTGGGAGCACTACAACATTTCTGATAAGTATATGTGGATGACATATTGTTGATCCGAAATAATGTAGAATTTCTAGAAAGCATAAACGGTTGTTTGAAGAGTGTTTTTCAAAGGAGGACCTGGATAAAGCTGCTTACACATTGGGCATCAAGATCTATAGAGATAGATCAAAACGCCTGATGATACTTTCAAAGAACGCACACCTTAACATGTTTTGAAGGAGTTCAAAATAGATCAGTCAAAGAAGGGGTTCTTACCTGAGTTGTAAGGTGTGAAGTTGAGTAAGACTCGAAGATTGACCACGGCAGAAGAAAGAGGAAGGACGAAGGTCGTCCCCTATATTTTTGTCATAGGCTCTATACGGTATGCCATGCTGAGTACCACACCTCATGTGTGCCTTGCCACATGTCTGGCAAGAGGGTACAAAGGTGATCTAGGAGTAGATCACCAGATAGCGGTCAAAATTATCCTTAGAGGAATAAGGAAATGTTTCTCGGTTATGGAGGTGATAAAGAGTTCGACGTAAAGAGTTACGTCGATGCAAGCTTAACACCTATCCGGATAGCTCTGAGTAGAGATATTGGATACGTATAATGGAGCAACAATTTGGAATATCTCCAAGTGGAAGGTGGTAGCAGCATCTACGATATGACATAAAGTTTTGCGAAATACATAGGGATCTGAATATTGCAGACCCGTTGACTACAACCTCTCTCACAAGCATAACATGATCAAACCCAGAACTCATTGAGTGTTAATCACATAGTCATGTGAACTAGATTATTGACTCTAGTAAACTCTTTGGATGTTGGTCACATGGCGATGTAACCTATGAGTGTTAATCACATGGCGATGTGAACTAGATTATTGACTCTAGTGCAAGTGGGAGACTGTTGGAAATATGCCCTAGAGGCAATAATAAATTAGTTATTATTATATATTTCATTGTTCATGATAATCGTTTATTATCCATGCTAGAATTATATTGATAGGAAACTCAGATACATGTGTGGATCCATAGACAACACCATGTCCCTATTAAGCCTCTAGTTGACTAGCTCATTGATCAATAGATGGTTACGGTTTCCTAACCATGGACATTGGCTGTCGTTGATAACGGGATCACATCATTAGGAGAATGATGTGATGGAAAAGACCCAATCCTAAGCCTAGCACAAGATCGTGTAGTTCGTATGCTAAAGCTTTTCTAATGTCAAGTATCATTTCCTTAGACCATGAGATTGTGCAACTCCCGGATATTGTAGGAGTGCTTTGGGTGTGCCAAACGTCACAACGTAACTGGGTGGCTATAAAGGTGCACTACGGGTATCTCCGAAAGTGTCTGTTGGGTTGGCACGAATCGAGACTGGGATTTGTCACTCTGTGTAAATGGAGAGGTATCTCTGGGTCCACTCGGTAGGACATCATCATAATGTGCACAATGTGATCAAGGAGTTGATCATGGGATGATGTGTTACGGAAGGAGTAAAGAGACTTGCCGGTAACGAGATTGAATAAGGTATCGGGATACCAACGATCGAATCTCGGGCAAGTATCGTATCGATAGACAAAGGGAATTGTATACGGGATTGATTGAATCCTTGACATCGTGGTTCATCCGATGAGATCATCGTGGAGCATGTGGGAACCAACACGGGTATCAAGATCCTGTTGTTGGTTATTGACCGGAGAGTTGTCTCGGCCATGTCTGCATGACTCCCGAGCCCGTAGGGTCTACACACTTAAGGTTCGATGACGCTAGGGTTATAGGGAATAGATGTACGTGGTCACCGAATGTTGTTCGGAGTCCCGGATGAGATCCCGGACGTCACGAGGAGTTCCGAAATGGTCCGGAGGTAAAGATTTATATATGGGAAGTCATCATACGGTCACCGGAATAATTCAGGGGGTTACCGGTATTGTACCGGGACCACCGAAGGGGTTCCAAGGGTCCACTGGGAGGGTCCACCTACCCCGGAGGGCCCTATGGGCTGTGTGTGGAGAGGGACCAGCCCCTTAGTGGGCTGGGCGCCTCCCCCCTAGGGCCCATGCGCCTAGGGTTTGGGGGAACCCTAAAGGGGGGGCGCCCCTTGCCTTGGGGGCAAGGCAACCCCCCTGGCCGCCGCCCCCTCCTCAGATTGGATCTGAGGGGGCCGGCCCCCCTCTCCCTTGCCCCTATATATATGTGGGGGGTGGGAGGGCAGCCACACCCAAGTTCTGGCGCAGCCCTCCCCCTCTCCCAAGTCCTCCTCCTCTCCCGCCGGTGCTTGGCGAAGCCCTGCAGGATTGCCACGCTCCTCCTTCACCACCACACCGTCGTGCTGCTGCTGGACGGAGTCTTCCCCAACCTCTCCTTCTCCCCTTGCTGGATCAAGGCGTGGGAGACGTCACCGGGCTGCATTTGTGTTGAACGCGGAGGCGCTGTTGTTCTACGCTTAGATCGGAATCAACCACGATCTGAATCGCTGCGAGTACGACTCCTTCATCCGCGTTCTTGCAACACTTCCGCTTAGCGATCTACAAGGGTATGTAGATGCACTCCCCTTCCCCTTGTTGCTAGATTACTACATATATTGATCTTGGTGATGCGTAGAAAATTTTAAATTTCTGCTACGATCCCCAACAACAGCAGGGGTGGTTCTATATCACCAAGCCCCGCAGCTCCAAGTGGGCAACTACGCCCGCATTCCAATCCAGCCCCCTAACTTAGCTTGCATCGTGGATTAACAAGGGGCTGGATTGGGGATCAACGAATGATGTGCAAACTCTGCAAAGCCGCATCCGAAGGCTCATCGAGAGGGACATCGACATAGCCAACGTCGTTCAAGTAATGCTAGTTCGTCGGACCCTGCCGTGCCAGCGACGGCCTCTCTGCCTATGGGAGTTCAATCCAGAAGGGCCGCGGACTCTTCAACACTTCTTCAGCACACGCACGAAGGAATGTGGAGATTATTCTTCGGGAAACGAAGGCAATGGCCGGACACCACCGTAGATGTCGGCCTAGACTGTAACCATCCGAATACCCCGGTAAGTACCCATTTACCGAATACCTTATAGTCAGATACCCAGTGGCAAGATACCAATAGTATCATCCTTTTTCAGGGCTGGATAAAGAAGGTGGAACTGATTAGGTGTCCGGCTCCCCTTCCCGAAGACTCAGCTACTCCTGTGTTAACAAGGATGCTGGCCTCGGCGCCATACCAGGCACCACCAGGGGAGGGCGAGAAGATCCAAGATCACCTTGGTTCCGGAGGTAAGTTGGACACTGAGTCCGGAGAAATCGACCTTTCCTCGCCCGGAGACGGAGGCGAAAAAGGACACAATATCCCTTCTCCATACATGAGGAAAAGGACCGCCTCCGAAGATTTGGAGGGGTGGTCTTCCAAGAAGGGCAAGATGCCACCGTCGACCGGCTTGGGTTTGGAAAGCGACGCCGTTGAGCAGCTCCAACAGGGGGACAAGCCCTCGGTCAAACCGAAGAGAATCCGGAGTACTTTAATAGCGTCCCGCTCCGTTATTGTTACTATTGATACACGTAACGCATTTCTGCAATTTTACAGGTCGACACCGAATTTTTCTGGGCAATCCTCTTTTTCGGGGAGTCTCCTCCCAGAGATGATGGAGAGCGAGATGCCTCCTCCGACCTCCTCGCCCAATAAGGCGGATGACTCTGAAGTGTCATCGCGGAGGGTCCCTTTAGACAAGGGGACAGAAGGGGCAGTACCCAAAGGTGGATCTCCGACCATCCAGGATTCTGGGGCTGATGATAACAAAGGCCCGGGAATGTCTGGTTTATAGCCGACAGTTATTTTGGAGATGGTTGAGCAGATTCCTTCAAAGGATGATTGTGCTTTTGGAGCAGCTTCCAGAGACCCGGGGACTCCAGATATGTTGCGGGACATGTTGCGGAAATCATCTATCTCGGGGGAACAACGTACCTTGATGGGTATAGTGATTGAAAAGATTTCGTCCGCGAAGAGCGGATTAAATGAAGCCTTCATGAGCCTACTGAAGGGCTTCAAGGTTTGTGACATAATGTTTTCAGCTATGTTTCATTTGCAAAGATGCGCTTGTGTATAGGTAGTAGCCCCCTGATACTCGGGTAGGCTTCCGCCGGGAAGCAAAACGGAGGATCGAAAAGGATCGTCTGAGGACTAACCTAATCAACTTTGAACACAGGCTGCTTCCCCCTTGGCCGCTTCCCGGACTATGGAAATTGCCGAGTTGCAACAGAAGCTTGATGTGGCAGGGGATGATCTTGCTTTAATCAATATGCGTCTTGACGAGTCGCAAGGTATGTATTCGGGGCAATCCTCATACATTTTTGTGGTATAAGCATGATGCTGAGATTTAGATGCTGGAATATGCATGGCTGCAGATGGTGCTGCCGCCGTTGAAGTTCTTCGAGCGGAGCTGGCTCGGGCCAAGGAGCAGGCCCGTCATAGTAATGCTACCGCCGAAAAGGCATCGACTGAATTAAAAGCCGAACAAGCTGCACAGCGCCAAGGTGAGGAGAAGATATCCACTATGACGCTCAAACTGGAGAATGCTACCGGCCGCTGTGAATTTATGGAGAAGGAGAATAAAGCCTTAACGGCCGAGCTGGACAAGGCCTTACAAGAGGCTAGAACAGCGCGGTCGGAATCCAGAGCAGCCCGTGAGGAGGTTTGACAGGCGAGGGAGATTGCGGTTGGTAGGCCCTTTCTGCTCCAAACTAAGTTCGGTGACCCGAACTATGCCCAGCTTAACCAAGTATGGAGTTCTCTAGACGAGTTCTTGGACTTGCCGAAGAGTTATGCGATGCGGTGCAGTATTACCAAGCGCGAGATGGATATGCAATGGAGAAGCTTTTTTGGAAGCAGTTTGGCGCATCAAAGCGCCCTCTGTTGCCCAATGAACAGATGTCCCAATGGGCCGAACTTCATAGAATATCCGGCGCTGCCATGAAGGAGCCTGTTCTGAGTAGCTATTTCGGTTTGGTGCAGAGGCTTGTTGATGCGGTGCCCCGTATCGATGCTGTGAAGCGATCATCGTGCATTGAGGGTGCGCGGATGGCTTTTTCCCGAGTCAAAACATTCTGGGGGAAGATGAAGGCCATCAATGTTGCGACGAAGAGTCCACCCAAAGGCAAGGACCGCCTGGAACCGGAGCATTATTTTGAAGACGTCCAAGAGGCCGCCCGCTTTATAGAGGGTCAGTGCTCGAAAGACATAATGTTCGAGTGAGGTGTATGAAAATTGTAAAAGACAATTTTATAGTTAATCTATTTATGTTTTGCTTGAAAGCTTGAATTCCTCCTATGCGGCCGTTTTGATATAATCTGAAAGTTTTCCAGTCGTCGGCTTCAGCCCCCTCATAGGAAGTACGGGGGTTTTCGGAAAGGCATTTAATCACTCTTTATCCAACGTCTTGGTCCATGAAGGAGGTGATAATGTGGCGAACTAGGCAATCAGACTATAGGGCGTTAACGCTTTCACTTAGCCATAGGAGTTTTATTGTGGGGCTACGACATAGCCCCTGGTATGTATGTGGCGTATGGTGCCTTACATATTTGATCTGAAAAAGATCCCTCATGTGACATGGAGAATCGCTAAAGATTCCAAGAAGTCGTCAAGTGGTTGACCAGCTCACACCGCATCATGATAGTCAGTTTTCGGCTTTCTCTACTGAGGTGCTCATCTGGTTTAGACCAAGGTACAATCACAGTTGTTCTCCCTTTACTACCCTAGCCGATAGAGTGGAACGTAGGGTAGCAAGCACATGAACCGGGCAACCCAACTATTGACCCAAGACAATGATTCGGAGTTGATGCATATACGACCAAACTTGCGATGCCGAAGTATGCTATAGAGCTGTTCGGACTTTTACTGGCGACTCATTTGTTCCCACACCCAGCCCCTGGCAGGTTATGCCAAGGTATTTCTGTGAAATAATCGTAGGTGCCATATTTGTTGGGGAAACAATGCGGATTATTAGTTCGGATATTTTTTAATGGGAACTGAGCAATATGCCAATGATTACCTATGATATATATAAAAGCCATCCTCCCTGCTATTTGACATGCTCGGGGTTGGAGGCGGAGGAACAGGCATAGTACAGGCTCAAGAAATAGAGAGTGCGGTCTACAAAAAGTTATTTTGGACTCCTGTCGCACGTCTATGCCGCCAGTCCTAGGTGGGGGGAATCCTTGATGGAAATAGCCCCTTAGGTGAGTGTACGGATCCAGACTCCGATAGAGCCAGTTTCCAATGTTTATCCTATTCGTCACCTATTTTTAAAGGATAGCGAAGGAAGAAATAAAAAGAAAATAAATAATAATAATAAAAGTTACTGGAGTGCTTGCAGGCTTGTCCGTATTGTGCTTCCGCCAATGCCCATGGTATCTTGAGTGCGTAATGATGTATGTGTGGTACAAACTTTGTAGGTGTATGGAGTGGGCGGCGGAAGCCGGGTTGCTATTTCCGTTCTAGGAGTAGTTGAGCCTCGGGTGGAGACTGCTTCTGACCCCCAGTGTTTCGTTGGTGAACCTTTCCGTCATCCTGTCTCTTGGCGGCCTCCTCCCCCTGTGTTCGGCGTTGAGCTTGCCGGTCTATTTAAAGACCCAGCAGTTTCTATTGGTATGATTAGCTGGTTTATCGGGGTGGCCATGAATCTAGCAGGGTCGGTTCAATATCCTGTCGAGGTTGGATGGTTCGTCTCGATTGGCCTTGAATGGTTTTTTCCACTGACCGGGCTTGGGGTTGCTGAATCCAGCGTTGACCGCTGTGTCGCCTGATCTTTCATTGTCATTGCGACTGTTGTTTTTGCTTCCTCGTGGCTTGCCGTTGCCGTCTTGGATTTTAGAGGTGCCCTGGTGCTGGTGCTATTGCTTCTATGGGCGACCTAGCTATCTTCTCCCACGCAAAAGTGGGTCATCAGAGCAGTGAGGGCTGTCATGGATTTAGGTCCTTCTTGGCCGAGGTGGCGTGCAAGCCATTCGTCCCGGGAGCTGTGTCTGAAAGCCACAAGGGCTTTCGCATCCAGACAGTCGACGATTTGGTTCTTTTTGACTAAGAGCCGAGTCCAGAGTTCCTTGGCTGATTCTCTGGGCTATTGGACAACGTGACTTAGTTCACCGGCTTCCGGTGGCCGGACATGTGTTCCTTGGAAGTTATCGAGGAAGGCCTCTTCCAAGTCCTCCCAGCTGCCTATGGAATTTTCGGGCAGGCTGTTTAACCAGTACCGAGCTGGCCCTTTTAGTTTTAGTGGGAGGCATTTAATGGCGTGGAGGTCGTCCCCACGAGCCATATGGATGTGGAGGATGAAATCTTCTATCCATATCGCGGGATCGGTTGTCCCGTCGTATGATTCAATATTGACGGGTTTGAATCTTTCGGGGAATTCATGATCCATTACTTCATCAGTGAAGCAAAGCAGGTGTGTGGCGCCTCTATGTTGGGCCACACTGCGACATAGCTCCGAAGGAGTCCCTTTGCGGTTTTCGGCTCGGGCTTGGCGAGGTTTGACACGTCCGAATAGGTAGCCATCGTCGCGTGTCGAAGCATGCTTTCGCGATCCATAGATCGGTCTTGCGTGTCCTGCTCTATTGTCCAAGTCCCTCTGCAGGTTGTCTGGGTAATCGTGACCTGCATTGTTCTTGCCTTTACGGCGAGGTGGGGCGGTCTGGTGTTGGGCTTGAGTAGCCTCTTTATTCGGACAGAGTTGTCGGCGACCTGCCGCATTGTGTGACGATGGTATGGGCTCCAACGCCCTGTCGCCGGACTGGTATAGCAATTTGTGCTTTGGGTAGCTTTTGGCTAGGCCACTAAGGCCTCTATTCTTCGGCGACCAGGACTTCGGTCCATCTGTCGTTCAGTAGGTCTTGGTCAACTTGAAGCTGCGGCTACTTCTTTTTCAGGCTCCTTGACGTAGCTATCAGCCTACGCTTGAAGCGCTCCTGCTCGAGGGGCTCTTCGGGTACGATGAAGTCTTCGTCACCGAGGCTTACCTCATCTTCGGAGAGCGGAAGGTAAGTTGTCGTCCTCCGAACCGTCGCTGGGCGGTGCCTGTTCATCGAGGTTGGCTTGCCCGTTTTCCTGTTTCTCTTGCTCGGATATTGCTCCCATAGGGTCTTCATTGCTTTTGGCACCGTCTGGAGTACTGTTTTCTCCAGTGCCATTGTTGATGTGGCATGACTTGGGGCGGCGTTTGGGGTGCCGGAACTTAGACTGTGTCTCAGGAGTTTAACTGGATCTCCCTTGTCCTTTCCGCGAGGCTTTTGAAGTGTACCGATCATGTACACATCATATGAAGGGGTGGCCGTCCCACGCCTGATGACTGGCGGGTCTTGGCCTTGCTCCTTATCGGCATCGTCGTCTATACCGTCAATGTGTTCGGAGCCAGAAGTGGGTGGCGGGTGGGAAGCGAAATTTCCCATCATCAGCCTCTAGCTCGAACCGAACATAGTTTGGCTGTGAGTCCTTCTCCAAGGACAAGTTCTTTAAAGAGTTTAACACATCACTCAAAGGTGAGTGCTGGAAGATGTCTGCGGCGCTAAATTCGAAAATCGATAACCGATCTAGCTCGGTGTCCGCAGGCGTGCCTGGTCCGGAACTTATAGCCGGAGACGAGTCCGGAGTACCACTGACGCAAATATTGCGGGGTGCCGAGCCCGTGTGCAGCTCCAATGCCACGGACTCTATGGCCATGGATGGCATGACCTGCTCCGGTTCTAAGGTTGTTGCGGCAACAGGAACCATCTCCTGGATGTGATCCGATGACATAGTTAAGTCATGTTCATCGGGGCGAGGGGGAGCGATCGCTGCGGTCTCAAATCCATTGACGATCAAGTCTCCACGGATATCCGTGACGTAGTTCAAGCTTCCAAATCTGACCTGGCAGCCAAGGGAGTAGCTATCGATCTGCTCCAGATGGCCAAGCGAGTTGGCCCGCAGTACGAAGCCGCCGAACACGAAAATCTGTCTGGGGAGGAAGGTTTCTCCTTGGACAGCGTCACTATAGACGATTGAAGGGGCCATCGAACCTTTTGTTGACGGCACAGTGAAACTCTCAATGAGAGGCGACGGGGTACACGATGTTTACCCAGGTTCGGGCCCTCTCTATGGAGGTAATACCCTACTTCCTACTTGATTGATCTTGATGAATATGTGTATTACAAGAGTTGATCTACCACGAGATCATAATGGCTAAACCCTAGAAGCCTAGCCTGTATGACTATGGTCAGGAATATATCCTTTCCGGACTAACCCCTCCGATTTATATAAACACCGGAGGGTCTAGGGTTTACATAGAGTCGGTTACATAAGAAGGAATCTTCATCTTCGATCGCCAAGCTTGCCTTCCATGCCAAGGAGAGTCCAATCTGGACACGGGTACAATCTTCGGCCTTCATGTATTCACAACCCATCAGTCCGGCCCATGGATAACAAGCCGGACGCCCGAGGACCCCTTAGTCCAACATATCTATATTTTTTTATTGTTCCATGCTATATTATATTCTGTTTTGGACATTATTGGGCTTTATTATACACTTTTATATTATTTTTGGGACTAACCTATCAACCGGATACCTTGTTTGTGTAGGTGCGAGGGACTCGGGCGCGGCCTCCTACTGGATTGATACCTTGGTTCTCAAAAACTGAGGGAAATACTTACGCTACTTTGCTGCATCACCCTTTCCTCTTCAAGAGAAAACCAACGCAATGCTCAAGAGGTAGCATCCCTCAGCGCTAGTGGTACTTAGGAGGAGCGTGTGGCCACAACGGGCGCTACTACTATCAACATAGCTATAGCGCGGCAGGAATAAAAAGCGCTACTACTAAAATTGCCCCACCGTTGCCGCCTGGCTAGGTTTAGTAGTGGAGCTCATCCATTAACCGTGGTACTGCTACATAAATAGTAGTTGCACGTTTTTTTGGTAGGGCGCTATGGCTAAGTTTGAACCTGGCCACATGGCGAGCCCCACTTAGCAACAACGCGTCTCCTAGGAGCGCGTACTACTTTTTTAGCAACAATGCTTTTTCTCCCTAGCGCTACTGCTAAATCGCAGCCACCACCTTTTTCCTCCCCCTCCCCCATCCTCTCTTCCTTCACTTTCCCCCTGCTCCACCTCCTCCCTCCCTCACTTTGCTTCTTCCTTACTACTTCTCCCCCATTACACTACTAGGGAAAAACCTAGCAGTAGCGTGGGTATTTGGTGTATTAGTGTAGGACTGAAAGTATGTCTAGAGGGGGGGTGATTAGACTACTTGACCAAATAAAAACTTAACCTTTTCCCCAATTTTAGTTCTTGGCAGATTTTAGCTATTGTAGGACAAGTCAAGCAATCATCACACAATTCAAGCAAGCATGCAAAGAGTATATTGGCAGCGAAAAGTAAAGCATGCAACTTGCAAGAATGTAAAGGGAAGGGTTTGGAGAATTCAAACGCAATTGGATACACGGATGTTTTTCCCGTGGTTCGGATAGGTGCTGCTATCCTACATCCACGTTGATGGAGACTTCAACCCACGAAGGGTAACGGTTGCGCGAGTCCACGGAGGGCTCCACCCACGAAGGGTAACGGTTGCGCGAGTCCACGGAGGGCTCCACCCACGAAGGGTAACGGTTGCGCGAGTCCACGGAGGGCTCCACCCACGAAGGGTAATGGTTGCGCGAGTCCACGGAGGGCTCCACCCACGAAGGGTCCACGAAGAAGCAACCACCCACAAAGGGTCCATGAAGAAGCAACCACCCACAAAGGGTCCACGAAGTAGCAACCTTGTCTATCCCACCATGGCCATCGCCCACGAAGGACTTGCCTCACTAGCGGTAGATCTTCACGAAGTAGGCGATCTCCTTGCCCTTACAAACTCCTTGGTTCAACTCCACAATCTTGTCGGAGGCTCCCAAGTAACACCTAGCCAATCTAGGAGATACCACTCTCCAAGAAGTAACAAATGGTGTGTAGGTAATGAACTCCTTGCTCTTGTGCTTCAAATGATAGTCTCCCAACACTCAACTCTCTCTCATAGGATTTGGATCTGGTGGAAAGAAGATTTGAGTGGAAAGCAACTTGGGGAAGGCTAGAGATCAAGACTCATATGGTAGGAATGGAATATCTTGGTCTCAACACATGAGTAGGTGGTTCTCTCTCAGAACATATGAGTTGGAATTGTGTATGTGTTCTGATGGCTCTCTCCACGAATGAAGAGGAGGTGGAGGGGTATATATAGCCTCCACACAAAATCCAACCGTTACACACAGTTTTCCAATCTCGGTGGGACCGAATCAAAAAAACTCGGTCGGACCGAAAAGGTAAACCTAGTGACCGTTAGAGATTTTCGGTGGGACTGACATGCAACTCGGTAGGACCGATATGGTTAGGGTTTGGGCATAACGTAATCTCGGTGAGACCGATTACACAAACTCGGTGAGACCGATTTTGGTAATTAGCTAACCAGAGAGTTGGTCAGGCAAACTCGGAGGGACCGATTTGCTCTTTCGGTGAGATCGAAAAGTTACAAAAATGAAACACTGAATTTACATTGCAATCTCGGTGGGACCGATTTGCTCTTTCGGTGAGACCGAAAAGTTACGAAAGGGAAACAGAGAGTTTGCAATCCCATCTGGGTGAGACCGAGATCCCTATCGGTAGAACTGAATTGCTAGGGTTAGGCAGTGGCTTATGACAAATGAAACTCGGTGGCACCGGATAGAAAGAACCGGTAGGACCGAGTTTGGCTTAGGGTTTAGGTCATATGTGGATATGGGAAAGTAGTTGAGGGTTTTGGAGCATATCACTAAGCACATGAAGCAAGAGGCTCATTAAGCAACACCTCATCCCTCCTTGATAGTATTGGCTTTTCCTAAAGACTCAATGTGATCTTGGATCACTAAAATATAAAATGAAGAGTCTTGAGCTTTTGAGCTTGAGCCAATCCTTTGTCCTTCGCATTTTGAGGGTTCCACTTTCACATCCATGCCATGCCAATCATTGAGCTTTCCTGAAATAATCATCTTGGAATAGCATTAGCTCAATGAGCTATATGTTATTATGAATTACCAAAACCACCTAGGGATAGTTGCACTTTCAATCTCCCCCTTTTTGGTAATTGATGACAACATATAGATCAAAGCTTCGACAAATGATAATAAGCATGAAATATATCGTCGCTTTGTGAAGTATGTGACAAGTGAGAGCTCCCCCTAAATTTGTGCATATTTAAAATTTGCTTTGGACTGCAAATGCACAAAGAGTTAGAGTCATGGGTTACTCTTCCATGTCACATACATCTTGGTGGAGCGCTTAAAACGATAAGAATGAAATACATGCACTCATCACCAAGAATAGTGAATGATCACATAAGATAGATAAGATATATCAAGCATGCATAAGTGTGGAGGAGTCGAGGCGGAAGTGGACGCTGGAGCTGGTGGAACTAAGGCTGTAGCTGGTGCAGACGTGGTGGCTCTGGGGTCAGCAACTGGCACTGCAGACGACCTCGGACCTCGTGGCACTCTGGCAAAGGCATCAGTTGTAGTCTTGCCTCTCCTCTCCTGCATGTCATCCTGGAGCTGCTCCACTGCAGTCTGAATCTCTGTCACTTTGACATCCAAGTCATAGAACTTTTGTTCCATGATCCTCTCTAAGCTTGCCTGGTTCTGAGTTAGGGTAGCTAGTCCTTGCTCAATCCGCAGGGTGGATGCAATCAAGTAACAAAGCTGCTCTTGTTTGGATTTCAGGAAATATTCAGATGCCTCCTCTTGAGTAGGCATCTTGGCAGCTTTCTCCTTCCTCGCCTTCTCCTTCTTGGCTTGTGCTTGGGCAGATGATGGCTCATTCTTAGTCATGACCACTTGATTATCTTCAAAATCTGGACGGATGGGCAGTTGTTTCTTGTCCAATAAGTATATCCCCGTGCCCATCTTAGAGTTGATGAGCTCCTGAATCTGTGGGGCATATCCACAGCTCCTCTTCTGGTCTGTTGCTGTCCTCTTGATTGTTTCAATCATAAGGCTCATGACTTTGAATTTCTGTGGCACGTCAAAGATATGAAGCAAGTTGATCGCGTGGCCCCTGATCATCTTGTGATCTCCAGACTTGGGCAATAGGGTGTGCCTAAGAATCCAGTTGATGGTTGGCTGCCCTGACAGAAGATAGTGTACTGAGCCAAACTTGAACGTATCAAGTGCTTCATTTGGAATCTCCTTGTACATGTTTGACATTGAGTTGTGGTCCATCTTCTTCTTGGCATAAATGTCCAAGTCATCTGCTTGCTCCTCTAGGGCATTAATGAGCTGTGCCCACTCAGCAACTGTTGACTGATATCTGGTTCCTTCTGACATCCATACAATCCTCCCATCTGGATAAAAATGTGCTGTGGAGTAGAACTGCATGATAAGCTCCTCGTTCCACTTTGTGAGCTTCTGCCCAACAAAGTCTGCTACTCCACAAGCATTGAAGCTGTCATACACTCCAGGGTAGTGTTCTTCATTGTCCTTGATGTATTGCCAGTCAACCCATCTCATATCACAGACTATTGGCTTCTTATCAAGCAGCACTGTCTCATAGAAGTCCTGTTGTTCCTTGGTGTGAAATTTGTAATCCACAACAGTTCTTCTCCTTGAAGCATATGGGTCTGCTTCTCTCCACTTCCTCAGCCCTGAGTCTCTCCTGAGCTTCATATCCTCAGCCACAGGATGAGCATCGTTGTGGTCTGGGATCTTGGGCTTGAGTTTTCTGAGAACTTGCTCTTCATCATCTTCTTCAGCAGCTTCAGGCACTGGGGCGTTGTTCTTCTCAGCAGCTGGGATGCTTCTTGTATTCCTCTTTGGTGCTGTCTTGACCTTTGATGCAGCCTTGGGTGCTTCCTTGGGCTTAGATGCAGTAGCCCCTGATTTGATAGCATCACCCATTAGCTTGGGTGCCTTAAGTGCTGGTGCAACAACCTCTTCTTCTTCCTCTTCTTCCATGATGGAAGCCTTTCCAAGCACTCTGGCTACGGTCTTCTTCACCCTTTCCTTCCTTTTCTTGCCTTCAGCAGCAACTGGCTCTATGGGAGTGGGATTCTCAGAAATCTTGATTGAAGCTCTGGCCTTTGGCATAGGCTGCCTGCCTGCTGGCCTTTTGATCTTTAACCCTGGCTTTGTGCCCTGAGCTGGCTCAATTCTCTTGGAAGTTGGTTCCTCTTCCTCTGCCACATAATCTTCATCCTCAGAATCTGAAGTTCTCTTCTTCCTTTGTCTGGTGGCAGCTTTAGGCAGATTGCTAGGGGTGCTCCTGCTGCCATCATCTGAGGAACTTGAGGGACTAGTGCCCTCACTCATCTGCACTTGCTGCTCTGACAAGTTCTGGCTATCACTTTGGTCTGACATGATGCAAACTCTGACTGCTGACCCTGTGAATAGGTTATAGATGAGATAGAGTGGATAAGCATCACAAAATGCAGAGATTTTTGCAAAAGAATGACTCAAAAACTTAGTTTTAGTTTCCCACTGAAATCATCTCGGATCTACCGATTTTTAAACTCGGTGATACCGAAGCAGTTTTGGAACCTAAACTAGTAAACTCGGTCAGACCAAGTCACAGTTCGGTGGCACCAAGACTGCTAGGGTTTCACAGAGTTCCAAAATTGGTCACACCGATAAGTAATTCTCGGTCAGACCGAGTCTCACTTGTGCAATGGCATAAGCCAAATCGGTGGGACCGAGTTTTTCAACTCGGTGGGTCCGAGATGGTTTCGGCGGAAACCTAACCCTAAATTTTTTGAATCAAAACTAATCTACGAACGCATTGACTGGACAGGAGTGTTTCAATCGTGGCAAGAATCATGATGATCACAATGTGCTAAGAATCAGATTGGGGAATAGCACAAAGATCGAGTCCATACCCTAGTTCGGCGGAGACTCGCTACGGCAGCAACGGCGGGGTAGAATTCCGTTGACGGCGATGGAGACCAGCGATTGGAGGCAAGGAGACGATCCGGAGACCAAGTTGGCAGAGCAGGCTATCGTGCGGGCGAAGGGGTTCGGAGAAATTTCCAAATTTTTTGCCCGTGACTATATATAGCCCGACCCTGTCGGTGTGACCGAGTGGAACGACTCGGTGGCACCGAGATGCAAAACTGTACACAGTTATTGCAACTCGGTGTGACCGAATGGTTCAAATCGGTTGCACCGAGATCGAAAACATAGATCAACTTAATGATCTCGGTAGGACCGAAAGTAGGGTATCGGTCAGACCGAGAATCATAAAGAGGTTTTGGAAGTTTAAGTCTATGACGAATCGGGGAATCCGAGCGCTCCTCACACAGAGTGGTTCGAATCTGACTTGATCAAATTTTGTGATGTAGCATGAATAGAGTTTGAGACGAGAAAATCATAGATAGCTAGAGGAGGTTCTTAGGCATTCTTGTCCATCCACTTGGCAAAAGGAAATAAAACCGAACAATCAAAACAACAAGTGGATGTCCTCGAATGAGTAAAATATGCAACCAGCATGATCACACAATAAGATGGCAAATGAAATATGTGACAAGGCATGCACAACCAATTCTAGCATCTACCAAGCAATTTGCGATGACAAGGTCATCTATATATGAGTATATTGACTTAGGAGTCAAGTGAGAACACTTGATCATAGGTCATACTCATCGTTTAAGCTCAAGTGGGGTTACCACTTTTACATAAAGCATTGTTGTGTTCACATCTTTAGAGTTGCTTTAGCTCAAGTCTTAGAGTAAAGCTCCCCCTAGATGTGATATTACCCCTTAGAGGGATGAACTAACCTCGGGTTTTGTCGATGATGACTTCATGTAGATGTTGAAGATGTGGATGCTCAATGTTGATGTAGATCACTTGGAGCTATCCCTTTGAGTGAATTGCACTTTCAATACCTACATGGGTTAGTCCCACAAGGAACAAACAAGGATATCCATAGACATAGAGTGATGCACACACAAGATGATGTCCATGAAAACTTTTAGGTTACCTTGTCCCTTGTCTTACCAACAAGAGGGTTTGTGACTCCTTGAACTAGTGCAAGATGTGGAAGTTGATTGCACTTGTTCTTGCCAAAATGATAAGAGTGAAGTATGTTGGCGGAGTCACCCTCAAGAACTCTCTAGTTCTTCTTCTTTTGGATCCACACCATCTTGATGGGAATCCTTGGAGTTGTAGTCGTACTTGATGAAGTGGAACTTGAAGTAGTCTTGGGAATCCACTTGACTAAGGTCTTAGGAGCTTCTTCAAATGCATCAATTTCCTCTTGAAGCTTGTCCTTGCCTTTTTGCTTGTAGTCTTGTGGTGGAAGATCATCTTGAGCTTGTGTCCCCTTGAAAGAAGTATCATACTTTTCTTGTTGAGGAACAAACTTTGTCTTGGGGTATTGATCTTCTTCCCACTCAACTCCATTGGCATTGAACTTTCGTTCAAAACCAACACCTTGATTCTTCCGGTGCATTCCTTGCTTGCGCACAATTTCCTCGAATTGCTTACTCCCGGCAAGGCTTTTGTACACTCCTTTCTCTATAATTCCCTTCAATAAGCTATTTTCTTGCTCAAGTGTAACTTGGCTAAGAGAATCATTAGTGGAATCAAGAGAACTACTAGAAGCAACAATATTGGATTTAGCATGATCATTGTTACTGCTAGAGGAAGAATCTTTCTTGTTCTTGTTACTAGACTTGACTTGAGGCATGTAAGTGGATAAGAGTAAACGCTTGGCAATGTAAGGAGAACTTTTCTTGCGGAGATCATCATTGATTGCTTTTAAGAACTCATGCTCTTGCTCAAGATTGAGCTTTTCAAAGCGTAATTTCTCATGAGCTCTTAAAAGTTCTCGATGATCTTCGAAGATAGTTTCATGAGCTAACTTAAGAGTGTTTAGTTCTTTAGTTAGAGCCTCAATCTTCTCCTTATCATTGTCATTCATTTTATCTTGATTAGCATGATTAATTGACGTTTCATCATAGTATTCATCACTAGAGTTGTCAACAAGCAAATCATCACCTAACAAGTCATCTTCATCACTATTGAAATCAACATACTCGGGGTGTGTTACCTTAGGACCTTTGGTCATGAAGCATCTTCCAATTCCTTCATTTGGTGAGTCAATGATGTCGTAGGAGTTGGTTGACACAAGTGCTAGACCGGCAACACCTTCATCTTGAGTATCTTCGGAGTCGGAGTGATAACTTCTCTCGGAGTGGCTGTCGGAGTCGGAGCCGGATACCCATTCACCAACATGAGCTTGATGTCTTCGTTTTGTGTAGCTCCTTGATGATTTTTCCTTCCTTTCCGAATCCTTGCTTCTCCGTGAGTATCTTCGTTCATAACGATCATCTCTACTCCTTCTCTCTCTTGGTGGTGATTCTTTGCTTCTTCTTTTTGGAGAATCTTCTCTTCTCTTGTAGGGAGCCGTACACTCATTGGAATAGTGTCCGGGTCTTCCACAACTGTAGCAGTTTCGCTCTCGACTAGAAGATCTTTTGTCATTGTAGGACCTTGACTTGAAGCTTCTATCTTTGCTTCTACTCTTGTAGAACTTGTTGAAGTTCTTCACCATTAAGCTCAATTCTTCATTGAAGTTTTGTTTCTCACTTGATGATGTAGGGGCTTCACATGAGGCTTTGTAGGCACCACTTGATTTGTTGTGAAGTTCCTCTTTATCCTTAAGTGACATCTCATGAGCAACAATTCTTCCAATCACCTCCGTTGGCTTGAGATCTTTGTAATTGGGCATCATTTGGATCAATGTGCACACGGTATCATATTTTCCATCCAAGGCTCTTAGAATCTTCTTGATGATGAATCTATCGGTCATCTCTTCACTTCCTAAGCCGGCAATCTCATTTGTGATGAGAGCAAGCCTAGAGTACATTTCAGCGACACCTTCACCATCCTTCATTTTGAACTTGTCAAGTTGACTTTGAAGCACATCCAACTTGGATTCCTTGACGGAGTCGGTACCTTCGTGCATATCAATCAAAGTGTCCCAAATTTCCTTTGCATTCTCAAGACGGCTGATTTTGTTGAATTCTTCGGGGCACAATCCGTTGAAGAGAATATCACAAGCCTGAGCATTGTATTGCAACATCTTCAACTCATCCGCGGTAGCTTCACGGTTTGGTTCTTTCCCATCAAAGAAGTCACCTTGCAAACCAACACACACAATAGCCCAAACGGCGGGGTTATGTCCAAGAATATGCATTTTCATTTTATGCTTCCAACTAGCAAAATTAGTACCATCAAAGTAAGGACCTCTACGGTGATAATTTCCCTCGCTAGACGCCATACTCTCCTAGGTTGTGAAACCAAGGCTATGACCACCAAAAGCTATGGAGATCAAAGCAAATGGAGACCAAAGCTCTGATACCACTTGTAGGATCGAAAGTATGTCTAGAGGGGGGGGTGATTAGACTACTTGACCAAATAAAAACTTAACCTTTTCCCAATTTTAGTTCTTGGCAGATTTTAGCTATTGTAGGACAAGTCAAGCAATCATCACACAATTCAAGCAAGCATGCAAAGAGTATATTGGCAGCGGAAAGTAAAGCATGCAACTTGCAAGAATGTAAAGGGAAGGGTTTGGAGAATTCAAACGCAATTGGATACACGGATGTTTTTCCCGTGGTTCGGATAGGTGGTTCTATCCTACATTCACGTTGATGGAGACTTCAACCCACGAAGGGTAACGGTTGCACGAGTTCACGGAGGGCTCCACCCACGAAGGGTAACGGTTGCGCGAGTCCACGGAGGGCTCCACCCACGAAGGGTAACGGTTGCGCGAGTCCACGGAGGGCTCCACCCACGAAGGGTCCACGAAGAAGCAACCACCCACAAAGGGTCCACGAAGAAGCAACCACCCACAAAGGGTCCACGAAGTAGCAACCTTGTCTATCCCACCATGGCCATCGCCCACGAAGGACTTGCCTCACTAGCGGTAGATCTTCACGAAGTAGGCGATCTCCTTGCCCTTACAAACTCCTTGGTTCAACTCCACAATCTTGTCGGAGGCTCCCAAGTGACACCTAGCCAATCTAGGAGACACCACTCTCCAAGAAGTAACAAATGGTGTGTAGGTAATGAACTCCTTGCTCTTGTGCTTCAAATGATAGTCTCCCCAACACTCAACTCTCTCTCATAGGATTTGGATCTGGTGGAAAGAAGATTTGAGTGGAAAGCAACTTGGGGAAGGCTAGAGATCAAGATTCATATGGTAGGAATGGAATATCTTGGTCTCAACACATGAGTAGGTGGTTCTCTCTCAGAACATATGAGTTGGAATTGTGTATGTGTTCTGATGGCTCTCTCCACGAATGAAGAGGAGGTGGAGGGGTATATATAGCCTCCACACAAAATCCAACCGTTACACACAGTTTTCCAATCTCGGTGGGACCGAATCAAAAAACTCGGTCGGACCGAAAAGGTAAACCTAGTGACCGTTAGAGATTTTCGGTGGGACTGACATGCAACTCGGTAGGACCGATATGGTTAGGGTTTGGGCATAACGTAATCTCGGTGAGACCGATTACACAAACTCGGTGAGACCGATTTTGGTAATTAGCTAACCAGAGAGTTGGTCAGGCAAACTCGGTGGGACCGATTTGCTCTTTCGGTGAGACCGAAAAGTTACAAAAAGGAAACACTGAATTTACATTGCAATCTCGGTGGGACCGATTCGCTCTTTCGGTGAGACCGAAAAGTTACGAAAGGGAAACAGAGAGTTTGCAATCCCATCTCGGTGAGACCGAGATCCCTATCGGTAGAACCGAATTGCTAGGGTTTGGCAGTGGCTTATGACAAATGAAACTCGGTGGCGCCGGATAGAAAGAATCGGTAGGACCGAGTTTGGCTTAGGGTTTAGGTCATATGTGGATATGGGAAAGTAGTTGAGGGTTTTGGAGCATATCACTAAGCACATGAAGCAAGAGGCTCATTAAGCAACACCTCATCCCTCCTTGATAGTATTGGCTTTTCCTAAAGACTCAATGTGATCTTGGATCACTAAAATATAAAATGAAGAGTCTTGAGCTTTTGAGCTTGAGCCAATCCTTTGTCCTTAGCATTTTGAGGGTTCCACTTTCACATCCATGCCATGCCAATCATTGAGCTTTCCTGAAATAATCATCTTGGAATAGCATTAGCTCAATGAGCTATATGTTGTTATGAATTACCAAAACCACCTAGGGATAGTTGCACTTTCAATCTCCCCCTTTTTGGTAATTGATGACAACATATAGATCAAAGCTTCGACAAATGATAATAAGCATGAAATATATCGTTGCTTTGAGAAGTATGTGACAAGTGAGAGCTCCCCCTAAATTTGTGCATATTTAAAATTTGCTTTGGGCTGCAAATGCACAAAGAGTTAGAGTCATGGGTTACTCTTCCATGTCACATACATCTTGGTGGAGCGCTTAAAACGATAAGAATGAAATACATGCACTCATCACCAAGAATAGTGAATGATCACATAAGATAGATAAGATATATCAAGCATGCATAAGTGTAGCTTATGATCAAACACATGATCATCAATGTCTCACGAGCAATGACATAGTATCTCAAGTACTCAAAAGCAAACAAAGTTCTAAAAACCACCAAATAAAGCAAGAGAGAAAAAAGCAACACTCTCTCTCTCGAAGCCTATGATCTATACATTTTCTCCCCCTTTGGCAACAAGTTACCAAAAAGTTCCTAGAAAATGCATAGTGCTAAGTCGACACTCAGGCTTGATCTTCAGGTGGTGGTGAAGTCCGGAGCACTCCAAGGATGAAGCCTTCTGTAGACGTGGTCGGAGTCGAGGCTGAAGTGGACGCTGGAGCTGGTGGAACTAAGGCTGTAGCTGGTGCAGACGTGGTGGCTCTGGGGTCAGCAACTGGCACTGCATACGACCTCGGACCTCGTGGCACTCTGGCAAAGGCATCAGTTGTAGTCTTGCCTCTCCTCTCCTACATGTCATCCTGGAGTTGCTCCACTGCAGTCTGAATCTCTGTCACTTTGACATCCAAGTCATAGAACTTTTGTTCCATGATCCTCTCTAAGCTTGCCTGGTTCTGAGTTAGGGTAGCTAGTCCTTGCTCAATCCGCAGGGTGGATGCAATCAAGTAACCAAGCTGCTCTTGTTTGGTTTTCAGGAAATATTCAGATGCCTCCTCTTGAGTAGGCATCTTGGCAGCTTTCTCCTTCCTCGCCTTCTCCTTCTTGGCTTGTGCTTGGGCAGATGATGGCTCATTCTTAGTCATGACCACTCGATTATCTTTAAAATCTGGACGGATGGGCAGGTGTTCCTTGTCCAATAAGTATATCCCCATGCCCATCTTAGAGTTGATGAGCTCCTGAATCTGTGGGGCATATCCACAGCTCCTCTTCTGGTCTGCTGTTGTCCTCTTGATTGTTTCAATCATAAGGCTCATGACTTTGAATTTCTGTGGCACGTCAAAGATATGAAGCAAGTTGATCGCGTGGCCCCTGATCATCTTGTGATCTCCAGACTTGGGCAATAGGGTGTGCCTAAGAATCCAGTTGATGGTTGGCAGCCCTGACAGAAGATAGTGTACTGAGCCAAACTTGAACGTATCAAGTGCTTCATTTGGAATCTCCTTGTACATGTTTGACATTGAGTTGTGGTCCATCTTCTTCTTGGCATAAATGTCCAAGTCATCTGCTTGCTCCTCTAGGGCATTAATGAGCTGTGCCCACTCAACAACTGTTGACTGATATCTGGTTCCTTCTGACATCCATACAATCCTCCCATCTGGATAAAAATGTGCTGTGGAGTAGAACTGCATGATAAGCTCCTCGTTCCACTTTGTGAGCTTCTGCCCAACAAAGTCTGCTACTCCACAAGCATTGAAGCTATCATACACTCCAGGGTAGTGTTCTTCATTGTCCTTGATGTATTGCCAGTCAACCCATCTCATATCACAGACTATTGGCTTCTTATCAAGCAGCACTGTCTCATAGAAGTCCTGCTGTTCCTTGGTGTGAAATCTGTAATCCACAACAGTTCTTCTCCTTGAAGCATACGGGTCTGCTTCTCTCCACTTCCTCAGCCCTGAGTCTCTCCTGAGCTTCATATCCTCAGCCACAGGATGAGCATCGTTGTGGTCTGGGATCTTGGGCTTGAGTTTTCTGAGAACTTGCTCTTCATCATCTTCTTCAGCAGCTTCAGGCACTGGGGCCTTGTTCTTCTCAGCAGCTGGGATGCTTCTTGTATTCCTCTTTGGTGCTGTCTTGACCTTTGATGCAGCCTTGGGTGCTTCCTTGGGCTTAGATGCAGTAGCCCCTGATTTGATAGCATCACCCATTAGCTTGGGTGCCTTAGGTGCTGGTGCAGCAACCTCTTCTTCTTCCTCTTCTCCCATGATGGAAGCCTTTCCAAGGACTCTGGCTACGGTCTTCTTCACCCTTTCCTTCCTTTTCTTGCCTTCAGCAGCAACTGGCTCTATGGGAGTGGGCTTCTCAGAAATCTTGATTGAAGCTCTGGCCTTTGGCATAGGCTGCCTGCCTGCTGGCCTTTTGATCTTTAACCCTGGCTTTGTGCCCTAAGCTGGCTCAATTCTCTTGGAAGTTGCTTCCTCTTCCTCTGCCACATAATCTTCATCCTCAGGATCTGAAGTTCTCTTCTTCCTCTGTCTGGTGGCAGCTTTAGGCAGATTGCTAGGGGTGCTCCTGCTGCCATCATCTGAGGAACTTGAGGGACTAGTGCCCTCACTCATCTGCACTTGCTGCTCTGACAAGTTCTGGCTATCACTTTGGTCTGACATGATGCAAACTCTGACTGCTGACCCTGTGAATAGGTTATAGATGAGATAGAGTGGATAAGCATCACAAAATGCAGAGATTTTTGCAAAAGAATGACTCAAAAACTTAGTTTAAGTTTCCCACTGAAATCATCTCGGATCTACCGATTTTTAAACTTGGTGATACCGAAGCAGTTTTGGAACCTAAACTAGTGAACTCGGTCAGACCAAGTCATAGTTCAGTGGCACCGAGACTGCTAGGGTTTCACAGAGTTCCAAAATCGGTCACACCGATAAGTAATTCTCGGTCAGACTGAGTCTCACTTGTGCAATGGCATAAGCCAAATCGGTGGGACCGAGTTTTTCAACTCGGTGGGTCCGAGATGGTTTTGGCGGAAACCTAACCCTAAATTTTTTGAATCAAAACTAATCTACGAACGCATTGACTGGACAGGAGTGTTTCAATCGTGGCAAGAATCATGATGATCACAATGTGCTAAGAATCAGATTGGGGAATAGCACAAAGATCGAGTCCATAGCCTAGTTCGGCGGAGACTCGCTACGGCGGCAACGGCAGGGTAGAATTCTGTTGACGGTGATGGAGACCAGCGACTGGAGGCGGCTGGCGGCGAGGAGATGATCCGGAGACCAAGTTTGCAGAGCAGGCTATCGCGCGGGCGAAGGGGTTCGGAGAAATTTCCAAATTTTTTGCCCGTGACTATATATAGCCCGACCCTGTCGGTGTGACCGAGTGGAACGACTCGGTGGCACCGAGAAGCAAAACTGTACACAGTTATTGCAACTCGGTGTGACCGAATGATTCAAATCGGTTGCACTGAGATCGAAAACATAGATCAACTTAATGATCTCAGTAGGACCGAAAGTAGGGTATCGGTTAGACCGAGAATCATAAAGAGGTTTTGGAAGTTGAAGTCTATGACGAATCGGGGACTCCGAGCGCTCCTCACACAGAGTGGTTCGAATCTGACTTGATCAAATTTTGTGATGTAGCATGAATAGAGTTTGAGACGAGAAAAGCATAGATAGCTAGAGGAGGTTCTTAGGCATTCTTGTCCATCCACTTGGCAAAAGGAAATAAAACCGAACAATCAAAACAACAAGTGGATGTCCTCGAATGAGTAAAATATGCAACCAGCATGCTCACACAATAAGATGGCAAATGAAATATGTGACAAGGCATGCACAACCAATTCTAGCATCTACCAAGCAATTTGCGATGACAAGGTCATCTATATATGAGTATATTGACTTAGGAGTCAAGTGAGAACACTTGATCATAGGTCATACTCATCGTTTAAGCTCAAGTGGGGTTACCACTTTTACATAAAGCATTGTTGTGTTCACATCTTTAGAGTTGCTTTAGCTCAAGTCTTAGGGTTTAGGTCATATGTGGATATGGGAAAGTAGTTGAGGGTTTTGGAGCATATCACTAAGCACATGAAGCAAGAGGCTCATTAAGCAACACCTCATCCCTCCTTGATAGTATTGGCTTTTCCTAAAGACTCAATGTGATCTTGGATCACTAAAATATAAAATGAAGAGTCTTGAGCTTTTGAGCTTGAGCCAATCCTTTGTCCTTAGCATTTTGAGGGTTCCACTTTCACATCCATGCCATGCCAATCATTGAGCTTTCCTGAAATAATCATCTTGGAATAGCATTAGCTCAATGAGCTATATGTTGTTATGAATTACCAAAACCACCTAGGGATAGTTGCACTTTCAATTAGTAGCGCGGGGTCCCGCGCTACTGATACGGCGCTACGGCTAACATGTATCAGTAGCGCGTGTTGCCCCACGCTACTACTATACATGGCTAGTAGCAGCGAGCTTTAGTTCAAGGTGCTACTGCTAATAGTTGCAACGCTTTTAACTAGGGCGCACTACTGGTAAGAGCGCGCTGTTGCTAACTTTATTCACCTCGCTACTGTTAGTTTTATTAGTTTTTTGTTTTTTTGCATATTTTTTTGTATTTGAACATGCTTTATACAATAATCTTTAACATATCATACATATACAAATGTAATCATAGCATCAAATAATGTCACCATCATAATCATCATTCAACACAAAGTGGTCTCTCGTCATCATCTCGAAAATAGCGATACAAGTCTCGATTACTTGCAACTACATCGTCATCCATCTAAACAATGATATACGCGAGATGCTGAGCTATGTAGTACATGAGTTCGTATCCCTCTCTCGCACTAGCGTGAACCTAAACTAACTACTGGCTGTCGCTCGGGAACTGGAAACTGATACACCTGGGCCTGACACTCCGACCACTCGTCATATATAATCCTGGCGTAGCACTTCTTTGTCATCGATGATCTATGCCCCTGCATCATCACATGAGTCGATGATATGCAACATATATAGTTGAGCAACAGAAAGAGACATACTTGACAAAAATAGAAGCAACATATCATAAGCATAAATAACAAAGTTCATCGTACCCAAAATGCCCTAACTAGAGTGATCTTTGCTAGCTAGTTGAGGAGGATGGTTTAATTACATCACAAATAAAGTTTCATCGTGCATAACTCAAAGTTTCATCATTCAGAAAGTATGGACTAAACGGACACATTGTCATATATCGACAACCACTCCAACATGTAGTGCCATCCATCCAAGTCAGGGAGATAGTCCCCGAGCTTAGTGAAAGGCTTCATGTCAAGATGCTAAGCGGCTCTGCATGTTCGGATGTCTTCCCGAGACATTTGCCCTTCCTCGTAGAACATCCTTGTTTTATCGAGGACCTCCTTCATGATGACTTGGGCAAGTTCATGCTGGATGTGATAGAACTCAGCTCTAAGTCGATGATCCGGGATATCTCCTATGTTCTTTGCCCATTGCAGAATATGGGCATCGTCGGATGTAGGTGACATGTGAAGATTCTGCTGATCCCGTCTGTACTCCAGCATGTGGTGTAGGACATAGAATCCATCACTAAGAGTATCACTCGGTTGCTGGATGCAGTAGAAGTCGGTCTTATGGCCGAAGGCGGGCTTGCCGTCCCTTTTCTTCTTGGTCTTGATCTCTCCACCCCGTACGCTGTAGAAAAAGATAGCACTGTCGAGAATAGACTTGATGTGGGTGTAATCCTTTTTGTTCATGTTATTCGACGAGTCCAAGTAAAGAGCATGGGAGTATCGGGGGTAAAGGATGACGAGGACGGCGCGACCGCCGCTGCGCAAAATAAGTACACCTCAAATTAATTAGCCTCCACCTTGCAAATGAATGATTGAAATTGAAGGAAGGATATCCGCGCGAATGACTTACATGGGATGATAAGGCACGAGAATCGTCTCCTTGTCCTTATTGCTGACCATGAAATCGACGATGTAGTCCCTCACGTATTCACGGTGCTTTGCGCAGACTGCCAAGAAGCCCTCGTGCATGAAGTATGGGTCAGCGACACAGATATGAGGTATCTGCTCAATCCTGATGATGTAGTTCATGTACAAGGCATAAAGGCGGACAAATGTAAAATCCAGCTTCTTCAAGTGAAACATGTTGAAGATGTAATCGAATCGAAGGAAGAACTTCTTTGTGGGGAATGTGTGGACGTACGACCTTTGCCGCGACACGTTAACCACGTAGAGTGGGCATCCTGGATTTTTTTGAGGTGATGAGGCTTTTCTCTCTTCGTGGCACATCGTCATGAAGTCTTCTTAGGTTGCCGTGTGTAGCATCTACCGCTGCCTTAGGTAGGATTGGTTCACCGAGGATATCCCATTTTGTCGCACCGGGGATAGGTATACGGTCTTGAACCCGATGCTGCTGAGGCGGCTGGATCATAGAAGTAGCTTTGTTTCCTTTCCTCGATCTCTTACTATGCTTCTTTGGTGGAAGGTCGTCTATAATACATTCAGCCTCCGGAGGAGGCAATTCAGGCACCGACTCATGACGCTCAAACCCTGAGTACTCATACTGCTGAGCTATCAATCCTCCATCATCATAGGCGCCAGTATTGAGATATTGTTGAGTTTCATCGTCATCCTCATCCTCATCTATGGCGACGTCATCAGTGACGTCATCACCCAGCATGATAGCCGATGCTAATTGGGTAGGTGGGGTATTGATGTTCATACCTTGCTGAGGCTGCATGGTCGTGGGTGTGCTCCCGACCGCCTCTAGACGAAGCAGTCTCTTTGGCCACAACAGGACCCATCCTTGCAAGCTCCAAGCCGCCGCGGGGTCTCGTCGTCACCCCCTAGTACCGAAGGGGCTAAATTCTCATGGCCCGGTTTGACACTAGCCACAGAAATCTTGAAGACGTCAGGGGGATCGGCCGGCTATGGAACAATTGTTCCTTCGGCTTCATTATCATCGCCTTCCCCACGTCCACCTTCTGGTCACCGATGGAGTACAATATGGTGCGCGGGGTTACGTCGGCCTGCAAAGACATGTCTGCGACGTGAGACATCCGGAAGGCAACGAAAATGGGAGATTATACATTTATTGAAGAGGGCCGGTGTGACAGGTACCATGAGGGCGTGGAGCTCAGCCAAAGATGAAGCACCACCGAGCACATCCGAGACGGAGGACGGGCTGCTATGAGCAGGTGCAGGAGCAGGTGCGGGAGCCGGTGTAGGAATAGGTGCTGGTGCAACGCTAGTGGAGCTGCTCCTGAAGAAGTCGGCAAGGGGAAAGTCCGCTGCATTTTTATTTGGATTTTTCCTGCTCCAACTGAAGACGGTCGGAACCAAGACACCACACAAATCTGCAATCATCTGTTTTGCGGCAGCTACCGCTATTGCGATTGTCTCAGCTGATTTCTTCTCAACCGCAATCTTAACCTTCTTGTCGATGTTTTCTTCAGTTAACCTTTGTCTTTCCTTTCTCTCCTCCGTGGTCTCACGGTAGTACTTCTTCCACGTGGCGCCGTCTTCGACACCGTGCACACGTCCATATGACAGCCGAATGTTCACCAGGAGTCGTTTCAATATGTCCAAGGCTCGGTTGAATGGGGTGTCCCACTTGGGCCTCGCCAAGGCCTTAGACGGTGAGCCGCTTTCGGCCGCAATCCTATGCTGCTCTCTCTGCAAAAGGAACAAGGATTGTTACAAATATGACTAAACATGCAGTCGAATTGATCAGAAACTAAAATTACCAGCAGTCTCATGAACTCCATCGTGACCGGGTCCGTCTCGAAAACCTTCTTGACTGGGTCCCAATGGTACCGGCCCCTGAGGACGTCACGCTCCTGTGGGGCAGTGTGTTGGGGAACGCAGTATTTCAAAAAATTCCTACGATCACACAAGATCTATCTAGGAGATGCATAGCAACAAGAGGGGAGAGTGTGTCTACGTACCCTCGTAGACCGAAAGCGAAAGCGTTTATGAACATGGTTGATGTAGTCGTACACCTTCACGATCCATCCCGATCAAATACCCAATGTACATCACCTCCACGTTCAGCACACTTCAGCTCAATGACGTCCTCGCCTTCTTGATCCAGCAAGAGGGGCGAAGTAGTAGATGAGTTCCGGCAGCACGATGGCGTGGTGACGGTGTTGGTGAAGAACAATTTCCGCGGGGCTTCGCCTAAGCACTATGAAAACTATGATGGAGGATAAACTAGAGGGGACGGGGTTGCCAGCACACGGCTTGGTGTTTCTTGATGTGTCTTGGGTGCTAGCCCTACCCCTCTATTTATATGTTGAGCCTTGGGGTCGAAACTTGGAGAAAAAGCCTACACAAAGTCGGTTTCACCCGAAACGCAAGAGTCCTTCTCGAACTCCAGGACCAGACGCCAGGGTTCCCGGCATCTGGACCCAGACGCCAGGGACCCTGGCGTCTGGCCCCTGGACTCCGCAAAACTTCCTTTTGCGCTTTCCAAAAACCTTGTGGGCTTCCCCCTTTGGCCCAAATAAAGTGTTCTCATACCCAAACATTTCGGGAAACATCCGGAACCCCTCCGGGTGAATTCCGGAACCCTTTCGGAGACCAAACACTATTATCCCATATATCAATCTTTATATCCGGACCATTCCGGAGTTCCTCGTCATGCCCGTGGTCTCATCCGGGACTCCGAACAACATTCGGTCACCAACATACATAACTCATATAATACTATATCGTCAACAAACGTTAACCGTGTGGACCCTACGGGTTCAAGAACTATGTAGACATGACTGAGACATCTCTCTTGTCAATAACCAATAGCGGAACTTGGATGCCCATATTGGCTCCTACATATTCTATGAAGATCTTTATCGGTCGAACCGCATAACAACATACGTTGTTCCCTTTGTCATCGGTATGTTACTTGCCCGAGATTCGATCGTCGGTATCATAATACCTAGTTCAATCTCGTTACCGGCAAGTCTCTTTACTCATTCTGTAATGCAACATCCCACAACTAACTTATTAGTCACACTGCTTGCAAGGCTTATAGTGATGTGCATTACCGAGAGGGCCCAGAGATACCTCTCTGACAATCGGCGTGACAAATCCTAATATTGATCTACGCCAACTCAACAAACACCATCGGAGACACCTATAGAGCATCTTTATAATCACCCAGTTGCGTTGTGACATTTGATAGCACACTAAGTGTTCCTTCGGTATTCGGGAGTTGCATAATCTCATAGTCATATGAACATGTATAAGTTATGAAGAAAGCAATAGCAATAAACTAAACGATCGTAGTGCTAAGCTAACGGATGGGTCTGATACGTCTCCAACATATCTATAATTTTTTGATTGTTCCATGCTATTATATTATCCACCTAGGATGTTTTATATGCATTTATATGATATTTTATATGATTTTTGGGACTAACCTATTAACCTAGAGCCCACTGCCAGTTTCTATTTTTTTCTTGTTTTTGAGTTTTACAGAAAAGGAATACCAAACGGAGTCCAATTGACGTGCAAATTTTTGATGATTTTTTATGGACCAAAAGAAGCCCCCAGAGTAAAATAGTTGGGCCAGAAGAGTCCCGAGCCGTCCATGAGGGTGGAGGGAGAGCCCTACCCCCTAGGCGCGCCCCTGGCCTCATGGACGACTCGGAGACCCCCCTGACAAAAATTCCTATAAATACAGAAACCCCCAGAAAGAAACCTAGATCGGTAGTTATGCCGCCGCAAGCCTCCGTAGCCACCGAAAAACAATCGAGACCCTGTTCTGGCACCCCACCGGAGGGGGGATCCATCACCGGTGGCCATCTTCATCATTCCGACGCTCTCCATGACGAGGAGGGAGTAGTTCACCCTCGGGGCTGAGGGTATGTACCAGTAGCTATCTGTTTGATCTCTCTCTCTCTCTCGTGTTCTTGATTTGGCACGATCTTGATGTATCGCGAGCTTTGCTATTATAGTTGGATCTTATGATGTTTTCCCCCTCTACTCTCTTGTCATGGATTGAGTTTTCCCTTTGAAGTTATCTTATCGGATTGAGTCTTTAAGAATTTGAGAACACTTGATATATGTCTTGCATGTGCTTATCTGTGGTGACAATGGGATATTCACGTGATCTACTTGATGTATGTTTTGGTGATCAACTTGCGAGTTCCATGACCTTGTGAACTTATGCATAGGGGTTGGCACACGTTTTCGTCTTGACTCTCCGGTACAAACTTTGGGGCACTCTTTGAAGTTCTTTGTGTTGGTTGAATAGATGAATCTGAGATTGTGTGATGCATATCGTATAATCATACCCACGGATACTTGAGGTGACATTGGAGTATCTAGGTGACATTAGGGTTTTGGTTGATTTGTGTCTTAAGGTGTTATTCTAGTACGAACTCTAGGATAGATTGAACGAAAAGAATAGCTTCGTGTTATTTTACTACGGACTCTTGAATAGATCGATCTTAAAGGATAACTTTGAGGTTGGTTCATACCCTACAATAATCTGTTCGTTTGTTCTCCGCTATTAGTGACTTCGGAGTGACTGTTTGTTGCATGTTGAGGGATAGTTATATGATCCAATTATGTTATTATTGTTGAGAGAGCTTTCACTAGTGAAAGTATGAACCATATGCCTTGTTTCCGAGCATTGCAATACCGTTTTCGCTCACTTTTATCATTAGTTACCTTGCTGTTTTTATATTTTCAGATTACAAAAACCTATATCTACCATCCATATTGCACTTGTATCACCATCTCTTCACCGAACTAGTGCACCTATACAATTTACCGTTGTATTGGGTGGGTTGGGGACACAAGAGCCTCTTTGTTATTTGGTTGCAGGGTTGTTTGATAGAGACCATCTTAATCCTACGCCTCCCACGGATTGATAAACCTTAGGTCACCACTTGAGGGAAATTTGCTACTGTCCTACAAACCTCTGCACTTGGAGGGCCAACGACGTCTACAAGAAGAAGGTTGTGTAGTAGACATCAAGCTCTTTTCTGGCGCCGTTGCCAGGGAGGTTAGCGCTTGAAGGTATATCTTTAGATCTTGCAATCAAATCTTTTAGTTTCTTGTTTTATCACTAGTTTAGTTTATAAAATAAAACTACAAAAAAAGAAATGTAATTGAGGGTGCCTCATATGCTTCATCTTTTAATATCTTTCGTGAAAATGATGGAAAGGAAATTTTGCTCAAGTGTTAGAAGAAGAATGCATTAAAATGTTTGGCACTAAATATTTGAATGATGAGCATGATTGCAATGTTTTTAGTATGAATTCCTTGAATATCCATGATGCTAATTATATGCAAAGCCACAAGCTTGGGGATGCTATGTTTGACGAAGATGATATTTTTTGTCCCCCAAGTTTTGATGAGCAAATTTATTATGATGATAGCATGCCTCCTATTTATGATGATTATATTGATGAAAGTGGGTTTGGAAGAGTGTCAACTTCAGGAAGTAATGATCGCACTATTTTGGAGGGTGTTGAATCTTATTGTGATAATTATGAAAGTGGATTTGGAGAGGTCATGACTTTATTTAGTGATGAATCCACTATTTCGGAAGAGGTTCCAATTGATTATGAGAACAAAGTTTCTATCTATGATGATTATTGTGATGCCACGTATGCTATAAAGAATAATGATAACCATGAAACTTGTCAGCATGATTTTAATTTTCAATTGGATTATGCCTCACATGATAGTTATTTTGTTGAGTTTGCTCCCACTACTATTCATGAGAAGAAATTTGCTTACGTGGTGAGTAATAAAAATTCTATGCTTGTAGATCATGAAAAGAATGCTTTATGTGATGGTTATATTGTTGAATTCATTCATGATGCTACTTAAAATTATTATGAGGGAGGAATATATGCTTGTAGGAATTGCAATAATATCAAGTTTCCTCTCTATGTGCTTAAAATCTTGAAGTTATGCTTGTTTGGCTTTCCTATGGTAGTTGATTCTTGTTCCCATAAATTGTTTCCTCACAAAATCCCTAGGCATAGGAAGTGGGTTAGGCTTAAATGTGTTATTCATATTCTTCATGATGCTCTCTTTATGTTTCAGTTCTTATCTTTTATGTGAGCATCATTGAAATCATCATGCCTAGCTAGGGGCGTTAAACGTTAGCGCTTGTTGGGAGGCGACCCAATTTTTGTTCTTTGCCTTTTGCTCCTATTTAGTAATAAATAATCTATCTAGCCTCTGGTTAGATGTGGTTTTATGTTTTAATTAGTGTTTGTGCCAAGTAGAACCTTTGGGAAGACTTGGGTGAAAGTTAATGCGATCTTGCTGTAAAAAATAGAAACTTTTGCGCTCAGGAAGACAATTCTCATTTTTTTACAAAAGTGTGATAAAATACTGATTCATTTTGTAGAAGGTTAATAAACAGATTTATCAGGTTTTCCTAATTTCTCAGGATTTTTGGAGTTACAGAAGTATTCGTAATATCCAGACTGCTAGAGACTGTTCTGTTTTTGATAGATTCTATTTTCTATGTGCTGTTTGCTTATTTTGTTGAATCTATGAATAGTATAGGAGGGTATGAACCATAGAGAAGTTGGAATGCAGTAGATATTACACCAATATGAATTTAGAATGAGTTCACAACAGTACCAAAAGGGGTGATTTATTTTCTTATACTAACGGAGTCTACGAGTTTTCTGTTGAGTTTTGTGTTGTGAACTTTTCAAGTTTTGGGTAAAGATTTGATGGACTATGGAATAAGGAGTGGCAAGAGCCTAAGCTTGGGGATTCCCAAGGCACCCCAAGGTAATATTGAAGGACAACCAAGAGCCTAATCTTGGAGATGCCCCAGATGGCATCCCCTCTTTCGTCTTCGTTCATCGGTAACCTTACTTGGAGCTATATTTTTATTCACCACATGATATGTGTTTTGCTTGGAGCGTCATTTTGTTTTATTTTGTTTTGCTTGCTGTTTGAAAAATATCCCAAGATCTTAAATTCTTAAATGTTAGAGAGTCTTCACATAGTTACATAATTATTCGACTACTCATTAATCTTCACTTATATCTTTTGGAGTAGTTTGTCATTTGCTCTAGTGCTTCATTTATATCTTTTTAGAGAACGACGGTGGTTTTATTTTGAAGAAATAGATGAACTCTCACGCTTCACTTATATTTTTTTGAGAGTCTTTAGAACATAATGGTAATTTGCTTAGGTTATGAATTTAGTCCTAATATGATGGGCATCCAAGAGGGATATAATAAAAAACTTTCATATAAAGTGCATTGAATACTATGAGAAGTTTGATTCCTTATGATTGTTTTGAGACATGAGGATGGTTATATTATAGTCATGCTAGTTGAGTAGTTGTGAATTCGAGAAATACTTGTGTTGAGGTTTGCAAGTCCCGTAGCATGCACGTATGGTAACCGTTGTGTAACAAATTTGAAGCATGAGGTGTTTCTATGATTGTCTTCCTTATGAGTGGCGGTCGGGGATGAGCGATGGTCTTTTCCTACCAATCTATCCCCCTAGGAGCACGCGTAGTGCTTGGTTTTGATGACTTGTAGATTTTTGCAATAAGTATGTGAGTTCTTTATGACTAATGTTGAGTCCATGGATTATACGCACTCTCACCCTTCCACCGTTGCTAGCCTCTCTAGTATCGAGTAACTTTCGCTGGTACCATAAACCCACCATTTACCTTCCTCAAAACAGCAACCATACCTACCTATTATGGCATTTCCATAGCCATTCCGAGATATATTGCCATGCGACTTTCCACCGTTTAGTTTATTATGACACACTCCATCATTGTCATATTGCCTTGCATGATCATGTAGTTGACATCGTATTTGTGGCAAAGCCACCATTCATAACTTTTTCATACATGTCACTCTTGATTCATTGCACATCCCGGTACACCACCGGAGGCACTCATATAGAGTCATATTTTGTTCTAAGTATCGAGTTGTAATTCTTGAGTTGTAAGTAAATAAAAGTTTGATGATCATCATCATTAGAGCATTGTCCCATGTGAGGAAATAAAAAAAGAGAAAGGCCAAAAAAAAGAGAAGGCCCAAAAAACAAAACAAAAAACAAAAAACAAAAAAGATAAGAGAAAAAGAGAGAAGGGGCAACGCTACTATCCTTTTTCCACGCTTGTGCTTCAAAGTAGCACCATGATCTTGATGATAGAGAGTCTCCTATGTTGTCACTTTCATATACTAGTGGGAATTTTTTATTATAGAACTTGGCTTGTATATTCCAACGATGGGATTCCTCAAATGCCCTAGGTCTTCATGAGCAAGCAAGTTGGATGCATACCCACTTAGTTTTCCTTTTGAGCTTTCATACATTTATAGCTCTAGTGCATCCGTTGCATGGCAATCCCTACTCACTCACATTGATATCTATTGATGGGCATCTCCATAGCCCATTAATACGCCTAGTTGATGTGAGACCATCTTCCTCCTTTTTGTCTTCTCCACAACCACCACTCTATTCCACCTATAGTGTTATGTCCATGGCTCACGCTCATGTATTGCGTGAAAGTTGAAAAAGTTTGAGAATACTTAAGTATGAAACAATTGCTTGTCTTGTCATCGGGGTTGTGCATGACCTGAATATTTTGTGTGACGAAGATGGAGCATAGCCAAACTATATGATTTTGTAGGGTGAACTTTCTTTGGCCATGTTATTTTGAGAAGACATGATTACTTTGTTAGTATGCTTGAAGTATTATTATTTTTATGTCAATATTAAACTTTTGTCTTGAATCTTATGGATCTGAATATTCTTGCCACAATAAAGAAGATTACATTGATAAATATGTTAGGTAGCAATCCACATCAAAAATTCTGTTTTTATCATTTACCTACTCGAGGACGAGCAACAATTAAGCTTGGGGATGCTTGATACGTCTCCAACGTATCTAGAATATTTTATTGTTCCATGCTATTATTTTATCCATTGTTGGGGAATGCAGTATTTCAAAAGATTTCCTACGATCACGCAAGATCTATCTAGGAGATGCATAGCAACGAGAGGGGGAGAGTATGTATATGTACCCTCATAGACCGAAAGCAGAAGCGTTATGAAACACGGATGATGTAGTCGAACGTCTTCGCGATCCAACCGATCAAGTACCGAACGCACGACACCTTCGCGATCTGCACACGTTCAGCTCGGTGACATCCCTCGTACTCTTGATCCAGTTGAGGCAGAGGGAGAGTTTTGTCAGCATGACGGCGTGATGACAGTGATGATGAAGTTACCGACGTAGGGCTTCGCCTAAGCACTACAACGATATGACCAAGGTGGAATTCTGTGGATGGGGGCACCGCACATGGCTAAACAATCAACTTGTGTGTCCATGGGGTGCCCCCTCCGCCGTATATAAAGGGGTGGAGGAGAGGGCCAGCCGACCACCTTGCACAAGCCCCCAAGGGGGGAATCCTACTCCTACTAGGAGTAGGTTCCTCCTTTTCCTACTCCTACTAGGAGGTGGAAGTAAGGGAGAGAGGGGAGGAAGGAAAGGGGGGCCGACCCCCTTCCCAATTCAGACTGGGCTTGGGGGGGGGTGCCCCTCCTCTTGGCCTTCTCCTCTCTCTTCCACTAAAGCCCATGTAGGCCCATTAAGCCCCCGGGGGCTTTCGGTAACCTCCTGGTACTCCGGTAAATGCCCGAACTCATCTGAAACCATTACGGTGTCCAAACATAACCTTCCAATATATCAATCTTCATTTCTTGACTATTTCGAGACTCCTCGTCATGTCCGTGATCATATCCAGGACTCTGAACTACCTTTGGTACATCAAAACATATAAACTCATAATACCGATCTACATCGAACGTTAAGCCTGCGGACCCTACGGGTTCGAGAACTATGTAGACATGACCGAGACTCATCTTCGGTCAATAACCAATAGCGGAACCTGGATGCTCATATTGGTTCCTACATATTCCACAAAGATCTTTATCGGTCAACCCGCATAACAACATACGTTGTTCCCTTTGTCATCAGTATGTTACTTGCCCGAGATTCGATCGTCGGTATCTCAATACCTAGTTCAATCTCATTACTGGCAAGTCTCTTTACTCGTTCCTTAATGCATGCAACTAACTCATTAGTCACATTGCTTGCAAGGCTTATAGTGATGTGCATTACCGAGAGGGCCTAGAGATACCTCTCTGATACACGGAGTGACAAGTCCTAATCTTGATCTATGCCAACTCAACAAACACCATCGGAGACACCTGTAGATCATCTTTATAGTCACCCAGTTACGTTGTGACGTTTGATAGCACACTAAGTGTTCCTCCGGTATTCAGGAGTTGCATAATCTCATAGTCATACGAACATGTATAAGTTATGAAGAACGCAATAGCAATAAACTAAATGATCATAGTGCTAAGCTAACATATGGGTCAAGTCAATCACATCATTCTCTAATGATGTGATCCCGTTCATCAAATGACAACTCATGTCTATGGTTAGGAAACTTAACCATCTTTTGATTAACGAGGTAGTTAAGTAGAGGCATACTAGTGACACTCTGTTTGTCTATGTATTCATGCATGTACTAAGTTTCTTGTTAATACAATTCTAGCATGAATAATAAACATTTATCATGATATAAGGAAATATAAATAACAACTTTATTATTGCCTCTAGTGCATATTTCCTTTAGTCTCCCACTTGCACTAGAGTCAATAATCTAGATTATATTATAATGATTCTAACACCCATGGAGTCTTGGTGCTGATCATGTTTTTCTCATGAGAGAGGCTTAGTCAACGGGTCTGCAACATTCAGATTCGTATGTATCTTGCAAATTGCTATGTCACCCTCCTTGACTTGGTCGCGGATGAAATTAAAGCGTCTCTTGATGTGCTTGGTTCTCTTGTGAAATCTGGATTCCTTTGTCAAGGCAATTGCACCAGTATTGTCACAAAAGATTTTCATTAGAACCGATGCACTAGGTATGGCACCTAGATCGGATATGAACTCCTTCATCCAGACTCCTTCATTTGCTGCTTTCGAAGCAGCTATGTACTCCGCTTCACACGTAGATCCTGCCATGACGCTCTGCTTGGAACTGCACCAACTGACAGCTCCACTATTCAATAAAAATACGTATCTGGTTTGTGACTTAGAGTCATCCGGATCAGTGTCAAAGATTGCATCAACATAACCGTTTACGACGAGCTCTTTGTCACCACCATAAACGAGAAACATATCCTTAGTCCTTTTCAGGTATTTCAGGATGTTCTTGACCGTTGTCCAGTGATCCACTCCTGGATTACTTTGGTACCTTTCTGCTAAACTAATAGCAAGGCACACATCAGGTTTGGTACATAGCATTGCATACATGATAGAACCTATGGCTGAAGCATAGGGAATGACCTTCATTTTCTCTCTATCTTCTGCAGTGGTCGGGCATTAAGTCTGACTCAACTTCACACCTTATAACATAGGCAAGAACCCTTTCTTTGCTTGATCCATTTTGAACTTCTTCAAAACTTTATCAAGGAATGTGCTTTGTGAAAGTCCAATTAAGCGTCTTGATCTACCTCTATAGATCTTGATGCCCAATATATAAGCAACTTCACCGAGGTCTTTCATTGAAAAATTCTTATTCAAGTATCCTTTTATGCTATTCAGAAATTCAGTATCATTTCCGATCAACAATATGTCATACCCATATAATATTAGAAATGCTACAGAGCTCCCACTCACTTTATTGTAAATACAAGCTTCTCCAAAAGTCTGTATAATACCATATGCTTTGATCACACTATCAAAGCATATATTCCAACTCCGAGAGGCTTGCACCAGTACATAAATGGATCGCTGGAGCTTGCACACTTTGTTAGCACCTTTTGGATCGACAAAACCTTCTGGTTGCATCATATACAACTCTTCTTTCAGATATCCATTAAGGAATGCATTTTGACATCCATTTGCCAAATTTCATAATCTTAAAACGCGGTAATTGCTAACATGATTTGGACGGACTTCAGCATCGCTATGGGTGAGAAGGTCTCATAGTAGTCAACTCCTTGAACTTGTCGAAAAGCTTTCATTACAAGTCGAGCTTTGTATACAATAATATTACCGTCAGCATTAGTCTTCTTCTTGAAGATCCATTTATTCTCTATGTCTTGCTGATCATCGGGCAAGTCAACCAAACTCCATACTTTTTTCTCATACATGGATCCCATCTCAGATTTCATGGCCTCAAGCCATGTTGCGGAATCTGGGCTCATCATCGCTTCCTCATAGTTCCTAGGTTCATCATGGTCAAGTAACATGACTTCTAGAACAGGATTACCATACCACTCTGCTGTGGATCTTACTCTAGTTGACCTACGAGGTTTGGTAGTAACTTTATCAGAAGTTTCATGATCATCATCATTAGCTTCCTCACTAATTGGTGTAGGAATCACTGGAACTGATTTCTATGATGAACTACTTTCCAATAAGGGAGCAGGTACAATTACCTCATCAAGTTCTACTTTCCTCCCACTCACTTCTTTCAAGAGAAACTCCTTCTCTAGAAAGGATCCAGTCTTAGCAACGAATATCTTGCCTTCGGATCTATGATAGAAGGTGTACCCAACAGTCTTATTTGGGTATCCTATGAAGACACATTTCTCCGATTTGGGTTTGAGCTTATCAGGTTGAAGATTTTTCACATAAGCATCGCAGCCCCAAACTTTAAGAAACGACAACTTGGGTTTCTTGCCAAACCACTGTTCATAAGGTGTCGTCTCAATGGATTTTGATGGTGCCCTATTTAATGTGAATGCAGCCGTCTCTAAAGCACAACCCCAAAACGATAGTGGTAAATCAGTAAGAGACATCATAGATCACACCATATCTAATTAAGTACGGTTACAACGTTAAGACACACCATTACGCTGTGGTGTTCCAGGTGGCGTGAGTTACGAAACTATTCTGCATTATTTGAAATGAAGACCAAACTCGTAACTCAAATATTCTCCTCCACGATGAGATTGTAGAAACTTTATTTTCTTGTTATGATGATCTTCCACTTCACTCTGAAATTATTTGGACTTTTCAATTGTTTCAGACTTATGTTTCATCAAGTAGATATACCCATATCTGCTCAAATCATCTGTGAAGGTCATAAAATAACAATACCCGCCACGAGCATCAACACTCATCGGACCGCATACGTCAGTATGTATAATTTCCAATAAGTCTGTTGCTCGTTCCATTGTTCCGGAGAACGGAGTCTTAGTCATCTTGCCCACGAGGCATGGTTCACAAATATCAAGTGATTCATAATCAAGTGATTCCAAAAGTCCATCAACGTGGAGTTTCTTCATGCGCTTTACACCAATATGACCCAAATGGCAGTGCCGCAAGTAAGTTGCACTATCATTATTAAACTTATATCTTTTGGCTTCAATACTATGAATATGTGTATCACTACTATCAAGATTTAGTAAAAATAGACCACTCATCAAGGATGCATGACCATAAAAGATATTACTCATATAAATAGAACAACCATTATTCTCTGATTTAAATGAATAATCATCTCGCATCAAACAATATCCAGATATAGTGCTCATGCTTAATGCTGGCACCAAATAACAATTATTCAGGTTTAAAACTAATCCCGGAGGTAGATGTAGAGGTAGCGCGCTGAAGGCGATCACATCGACTTTGGAACCGTTTCCCACGCGCATCGTCCCTCGTCCTTAGCCAATCTTAGCTTAATCTGTAGCCCCTGTTTCGAGTTGCAAATATTAGCAATAAAAGCAGTATCAAATACCCAGGCGCTACTGCGAGCATTAGTAAGGTACACATCAGTAACATGTATATCAACTATACCTTTCACTTTGCCATCCTTCTTATCCAGTCCCTTTGCAGTAGAAGCACTCAGTCTCAGGCTTAGGTATAGACTTGGGCTTCTTCACTTGAGCAGCAACTTGCTTGCTGTTCTTCTTGAAGTTCCCCTTCTTCCCTTTGCCCTTCTTCTTGAAACCGGTGGTCTTGTTGACTATCAACACTTGATGCTCCTTCTTGATTTCTACCTCCGTGGCCTTTAGCATTACGAAGAGCTCGGGAATTGTCTTATCCATCCCGTGCATATTATAGTTCATCAGGAAGCTCTTGTAGCTTGGTGGCAGTGATTGAAGAACTCTGTCAATGACAGTATCATCAAGAAGATTAACTCCCAGCTAAGTCAAGTGGTTGTGGTACCCAGACATTCTGAATATATGTTCACTGACAGAACTATTCTCCTCCATTTTGCAGTTGTAGAACTTATTGGAGACTTCATATCTCTCAATCCGGGCATTTGCTTGAAATATTAACTTCAACTCCTGGAACATCTCATATGCTCCATGATGTTCAAAAAGTCGTTGAAGTCCCGGTTCTAAGCTGTAAAGCATGGCACACTGAATTATCGAGTACTCATTAGCTTTGCTCTGCCAGGTGTTCATAACATCTGGCGTTGCTCCTGCAGTGGGTTTGGAACCTAGTGGTGCTTCTAGGACGTAATTCTTCTGTGCAACAATGAGGATAATCCTCAAGTTACGGACCCAGTCTATGTAATTTCTACCATCATCTTTCAACTTAGCTTTCTCTAGGAACGCATTAAAATTCAATGGAACAACAACACAGGACATTTATGTACAACAACATAGACATGCAAAATACTATCAGTTACTAAGTTCATGATAAATTAAAGTTCAATTAATCATATTAGTTAAGAACTCCTACTTAGATAGACATCCCTCTAATCATCTAAGTGATCACGTGATCCATATCAACTAAACCATGTCCGATCATCATGTGAGATGGAGTAGTTTCCAATGGTGAACATCACTATGTTGATCATATCTACTATATGATTCACGCTCGACCTTTCGGTCTTAGTGTTCCGAGGCCATATCTGCATATGCTAGGCTCGTCAAGTTTAACCCGAGTATTTTGTGTGTGCAAAACTGGCTTGCACCCATTGTATGTGAATGTAGAGCTTATCACACCCGATCATCACGTGGTTTCTCGGCACGACGAACTGTCGCAATGGTGCATACTCAGGGAGAACACTTATACCTTGAAATTTAGTGAGATATCATCTTATAATGCTACCGTCGTACTAAGCAAAATAAGATGCATAAAGGATAAACATCACATGCAATCAAATAAGTGATATGATATGGCCATCATCATCTTGTGCCTTTTGATCTCCATCTCCAAAGCACTGTCATGATCACCATCGTCACCAGCTTGACACCTTGATCTCCATCGAAGCATCGTTGTCGTCTCGCCAACTATTTCTTCTATGACTATCGCTACCGTTTAGTGATAAAGTAAAGCAATTACATGGTGATTTAATTTCATACAATAAAGCGACAACCACATGGCTCCTGCCAGTTGCGGATAACAGTGTTACAAAACATGATCATCTCATACAACAATTTATATAATCACGTCTTGACCATATCACATCACAACATGCCCTGCAAAAACAAGTTGGAGGAGGGGGCCGGACGGCCACCTTGGGCACGCCCCCAAGGGGGGGAATCCTACTCCTACTAGGAGTAGGTTCCCCCTTTTCCTAGTCCAACTAGGAGGGGGGAGGAAGGGAGAGAGGGGAGGAAGGAAAGGGGGGCCGGCCCCCTTCCCAATTCAGATTGGGCTTGGGGGGGGGGGGGCGCCCTCCTCTTGGCCTTCTCCTCTCTCTTCCACTAAAGCCCATGTACGCCTATTAAGCCCCCGAGGGGTTCCGGTAACCTCCTGGTACTCCGGTAAATGCCCAAACTCATTCGAAACCATTCCGGTGTCCAAACATAACCTTCCAATATATCAATCTTCATGTCTCGACTATTTCGAGACTCCTCGTCATCTCCGTGATAATATCCATGACTCCAAACTACCTTCGGTACATCAAAACACATAAACTCATAATACCAATTGTCGGTGTCAAAACCGGCGGATCTCGGGTAGGGGGTCCCGAACTGTGCATCTAAGGCAGATGGTAACAGGAGGCAGGGGACACAATGTTTTACCCAGGTTCGGGCCCTCTTGATGGAGGTAAAACCCTACGTCCTGCTTGATTATTCTTGATAATATGGGTAGTACAAGAGTTGATCTACCACGAGATCGGAGAGGCTAAACCCTAGAAGCTAGCCTATGGTATGATTGTATGTTGTCCTATGGACTAAAACCCTCCGGTTTATATAGACACCGGAAGGGGCTAGGGTTACACAAGGTCGGTTACAAAGGAGGAGATATGCATATCCGTATTTCCTATCTTGCCTTCCACGCCAAGTAGAGTCCCATCCGGACACGGCACGAAGTCTTCAATCTCGTATCTTCATAGTCCAACAGTCCGGCCAAAGGATATAGTCCGGCTGTCCGGAAACCCCCTAATCCAGGACTCCCTCAGTAGCCCCTGAACCAGGCTTCAATGATGACGAGTCCGGCGCACAGTGTTGTCTTCGGCATTGCAAGGCAGGTTCCTCCTCGGAATACAACATAGAAGAGTTTGAATACAATGATAGTGTACGACCCTGCAAAATAAGTTCCACATACCACCGTAGTGAGAATAATATTTCCACAAATCTAATCAGCTGACACATTTTGGCAGCATGACATTGCGCCATGGCCCGGTAATTATTCGAACCGTTTTTCTTTAACCAGCCCAGCACATAATGTGAGGCGGTTTCTTGACACGTCTTGTCAAAGCAAAGATCGTGTTCCCCTTATTACAGGATTCTCATCAATACAGACGTGGGTAACCCAACCGCGCCATCAATTACGGTGCTTGGGGGATAAGCGAGTTTTACCAGGCTAGTGGGGGCGCATAGTTTAGTCCGCCCTTATAAAGGGATAAGATCTCACCTTTTTCTACCCACACCTTCTTCCTCCTTGCTCATCCATTCTCGTGCACTCGAGCTCCAATGCCCAAGTCCACATCCTTCTCCTCAACTCTCTCCAAACATGTCCGGAGCGGGAGGCAAGTGGATGGCCTCCTCCATCACGGAGGAACACATCAAAAAGCTACATGGAGCCGGATACTTAGCCGCGGATACGGGGCAGGTCGTCCCTACCCCGGAACCTCACGAAAGGGTGATTTTCCTCCCCCACTTTGTCCGCGGACTGGGGTTTCCCGTCCATCCATTCGTCCGCGGCCTCATGTTCTATTATGGGCTGGACTTTCATGATCTGGCCCCGAATTTCATCCTCAACATCTTGGCGTTCATCGTCGTGTGCGAGGCTTTCCTCCGCATCCGGCTCCACTTCGGCCTGTGGCTGAAGACCTTCAATATCAAGCTGAAGGTGGTGGGCGGCCAACAAGCGGAATGTGGTGGAGCCATGGTGGAAAAAATGCCCAACGTTATATGGCTCGAGGGCTCCTTCGTGGAGACCATAAAGGGGTGGCAATCGGGGTGGTTGTACATCACCGAGCCGCGCGACACCAATTGGTTGGTGGCCCCTGAGTTTCGATCCAGAATCCCCATGCGGCTCACTTCCTGGAAGGAGAAGGGCCTGTCCTGGGGTTCATCGATGTAGCTGGACGGACTCCAGAATTGTATCCGGAACATGACAAGTAAGAAACTTAAGTTTGTCAACATAGTCCAGGTCATGCTCTTCCGCCGGATCCTCCCGTGTCAACAACGGGATTTCAACTTATGGGAGTTCGACCCAACCTGGCACCAGACTCTAAGCGAGCTCTTCGACATGACGCATAGACGTCTGGAGGGTGCTATTCAAGGGCGCCGAGGTCCCTCCTTCTCTTACCGAGGACCGCGAGCTAAGCGCGAAGCGTTATGCGAATCCGGTAAGTTCTGTACATCTGATAGGGTGTTTATTTCCCATGGCTTAACCATGTGCGGGGTCTGAGCTCCCATGCCTTTGACAGGACTGGGTGGAGACATTGGAGCAGATCAACTGTCCGGCCCCTTTGCCCGAAGACCCCGCGGACACTCTCCTGACGGAGAGGCGGACTCCGGCTCCTTATGAGATGCCGGATAAGACCAAGAAGAAGGCCAAGGGAACCTGAAAGAGTTCCTAGCGCCAGGTGGTATCGGACTTATCATCCAATAACTCCGAGATGCACTCCTCCCATGAAAACAAGGAGAAGGAAGACGAAGACTCTCCCCCTCCAGCCGGGGGAGACAAGAAAAGGAAGGCCGCCCCAACCGGGGAGGCCGAAGGGTCCAAGAAGGGAAGGACTCTCCTTCCGGACTATTCTACCACCACCGCCGATGGCGAAGACGAGTGGCTGCTCAGGGCCAAGCCCCTGGCGAAGTCATAAGTATTCGCATACCAGAGTAACTCATAGCATACTTTTATTGCACTGCTTCTCCTAACGTCGAATATGATTATGCAGTCCGCCCTAAGCCCGTATCGACGTATCATCGTCGGATGGTTCATTGGACTCATCGGACATGGATATGAAGGAGATATGCCCTAGAGGCAATAATAAAGTTATTATTTATTTCCTTATATCATGATAAATGTTATTATTCATGCTAGAATTGTATTAACCGGAAACACAATGCATGTGTGAATACATAGACAAACAGAGTGTCAGTAGTATGCCTAGCTCGTTAATCAAAGATGGTTATGTTTCCTAACCATGGACAAAGAGTTGTTATTTGATTAACGGGATCACATCATTAGGTGAATGATCTGATTGACATGACCCATTCCATTAGCTTAGCACCCGATCGTTTAGTATGTTGCTATTGCTTTCTTCATGACTTATACATGTTCCTATGACTATGAGATTATGCAACTCCCGTTTGCCGGAGGAACACTTTGTGTGCTACCAAACGTCACAACGTAACTGGGTGATTATAAAGGTGCTCTACAGGTGTCTCCAAAGGTACATGTTGGGTTGGCGTATTTCAAGATTAGGATTTGTCACTCCGATTGTCGGAGAGGTATCTCTGGGCCCTCTCGGTAATGCACATCACATAAGCCTTGCAAGCATTGCAACTAATGAGTTAGTTGTGAGATGATGTATTACGGAACGAGTAAAGAGACTTGCCGGTAACGAGATTGAACTAGGTATTGAGATACCGACGATCGAATCTCGGGCAAGTAACATACCGATGACAAAGGGAACAACGTATGTTGTTATGCGGTCTGACCGATAAAGATCTTCGTAGAATATGTAGGAACCAATATGAGCATCCAGGTTCCACTGTTGGTTATTGACCGGAGACGTGTCTCGGTCATGTCTACATTGGTCTCGAACCGTAGGGTCCGCACGCTTAACTTTATGATGACAGTTTCATTACGAGTTTATGTATTTTGATGTACCGAAGGTTGTTCGGAGTCCCGGATGTGATCATGGACATGACGAGGAGTCTTAAAATGGTCGAGGCATAAAGATCGATATATTGGAAGCCTATATTTGGATATCGGACTCGTTCCGGGTGAAATCGGGATTTTACCGGAGTACCGGGGGGTTACCGGAACCCCCCCGGGGGTTATTGGGCCTACATGGTCCCTAAGGGAGAAGAGGAAAGGAGGCAAGAGGTGGCCGCGCGCCCCTCCCCTCCCTAGTCCGAATAGGACAAGGAGAGGGGGGCGGCGCCCCCCCTTTCCTTTCCCTCTTCCTCCTCTTTCCCACTTCTCCTTCTCCAACTAGGAAAGAAGGGAGTCCTACTCCCGGTGGGAGTAGGACTCCCCCTTGGCGCGCCCTCCTTGGCCGGCCGCCCCTCCCCTTGGCTCCTTTATATACGGGGGCAAAGGGGCACCCTAGAACACACAAGTTGATCTTCGTGATCGTTCCTTAGCCGTGTGCGGTGCCCCCCCTCCACCATATTCGACCTCAGTCATAGCGGTGCTTAGGCGAAGCCCTGCGACGGTTGAACATCAAGATCGTCACCACGCCGTCGTGCTGACGGAACTCCTCCCCGAAGCTTTGCTGGATCGGAGCCTGGGGAGCGTCATCGAGCTGAACATGTGCCAAGAACTCGGAGGTGCCGGAGTAACGGTGCTTGGATCGGTTGGACCGGGAAGACGTACGACTACTTCCTCTATGTTGCATCAATGCTTCCACTTCGGTCTACGAGGGTATGTAGACAACACTCTCCCCTCTCGTTGCTATACATCACCATGATCTTGCGTGTGCGTAGGATTTTTTTTGAAATTACTACGTTCCCCAACAGTGGTATCATAGCCAGGTTTTATGGTTTGATGTTATATGCACGAGTAGAACACAAGTGAGTTGTGGGCGATATAAGTCATACTGCTTACCAGCATGTCATACTTTGGTTTGGCGGTATTGTTGGATGAAGCGGCCCAGACCGACATTACGCGTACGCTTACGCGAGACTGGTTCTACCGCCATGCTTTGCACACAGGTGGCTGGCGGGTGTCAGTTTCTCCAACTTTAGTTGAACCGAGTGTGGCTACGCCCGGTCCTTGCGAAGGTTAAAACATCACCAACTTGACAAACTATCGTTGTGGTTTTGATGTGTAGGTAAGATTGGTTCTTGCTTAAGCCCGTAGTAGCCACGTAAAACTTGCAACAAACAAAGTAGAGGACGTCTAACTTGTTTTTGCAGGGCATGTTGTGATGTGATATGGTCAAGGCATGATGCTAAATTTTATTGTATGAGATGATCATATTTTGTAACTAAGTTATCGGCAACTGGCAGGAGCCATATGGTTGTCGCTTTATTGTATGCAATGCAATCGCCCTGTAATGCTTTACTTTATCACTAAGCGGTAGCGATAGTCATAGAAGCAAAAGATTGGCGAGACGACAACGATGCTATGATGGAGATCAAGGTGTCGCGCCGGTGACGATGGTGATCATGACGGTGCTTCGGAGATGGAGATCACAAGCACAAGATGATGATGGCCATATCATATCACTTATATTGATTGCATGTGATGTTTATCTTTTATGCATCTTATCTTGCTTTGATTGACGGTAGCATTATAAGATGATCTCTCACTAAATTTCAAGATAAAAAGTGTTCTCCCTGAGTATGCACCGTTGCCAAAGTTCGTCGTGCCCGGACACCACGTGATGATCGGGTGCGATAAGCTCTATGTCCATCTACAACGGGTGCAGGCCAGTTTTGCACACGCAGAATACCCAGGTTAAACTTGATGAGCCTAGCATATGCAGATATGGCCTTGGAACACTGAGACTGAAAGGTCGAGTGTGAATCATATAGTAGATATGATCAACATAGCGATGTTCACCATTGAAAACTACTCCATTTCACGTGATGATCGGTTATGGTTTAGTTGATTTGGATCATGTGATCACTTAGATGATTATAGGGATGTCTGTCTAAGTGGGAGTTCTTAAGTAATATGATTAATTGAACTTAAATTTATCATGAACTTAGTCCCTGATAGTATCTTGCTTGTTTATGTTGATTGTAGATAGATGGCCCATGCTGTTGTTCCGTTAATTTTTAATGCGTTCCTTGAGAAAGCAAAGTTGAAAGATGATGGTAGAAATTACACGGACTGGGTCCGTAACTTGAGGATTATCCTCATTGCTGCACAAAAGAGTTACGTCCTGGAAGCACCGCTGGGTGCCAGGCCTGCTGCTGATGCAACTGACGACGTTAAGAACGTCTGGCAGAGCAAAGGTGATGACTACTCGATAGTTCAATGTGCCATGCTTTACGGTTTAGAACCGGGACTTCAACGATGTTTTGAACGTCATGGGGCATATGAGATGTTCCAGGAGTTGAAGTTAATATTCCAGCAGAATGCCCGGATTGAGAGATATGAAGTCTCCAATAAATTCTATAGCTGCAAGATGGAGGAGAATAGTTCTGTCAGTGAGCATATACTCAAGATGTCTGGGTATTGTAATCACTTGATTCAACTGGGAGTTAATCTTCCGGATGATAGCGTCATTGACAGAATTCTCCAATCACTTCCACCAAGCTACAAGAGCTTCGTGATGAACTATAATATGCAAGGGATGGATAAGACTATTCCCGAGCTCTTCGCAATGCTAAAGGCTGCGGAGGTAGAAATCAAGAAGGAGCATCAAGTGTTGATGGTCAACAAGACCACTAGTTTCAAGAAAAAGGGCAAAGGGAAGAAGAAGGGGAACTTCAAGAAGAACAACAAGCAAGTTGCTGCTCAGGAGAAGAAACCCAAGTCTGGACCTAAGCCTGAAACTGAGTGCTTCTACTGCAAGCAGACTGGTCACTGGAAGCGGAACTGCCCCAAGTATTTGGTGGTTAAGAAGGATGGCAAGGTGAACAAAGTTATATGTGATATACATGTTATTGATGTGTACCTTAATAGAGCTCGCAGTAGCACCTGGGTATTTGATACTGGTTCTGTTGCTAATATTTGCAACTCGAAACAAGGACTACGGATTAAGCGAACACTGGCAAAGGACGAGGTGACGATGCGCATGGGAAATGGTTCCAAAGACGATGTGATCGCGGTCGGCACACTACCTCTACATCTACCTTCGGGATTAGTATTAGACCTAAATAATTGTTATTTGGTGCCAGCGTTGAGCATGAACATTATATCTGGATCTTGTTTGATGCGAGACGGTTATTCATTTAAATCAGAGAATAATTGTTGTTCTATTTATATGAGTAATATCTTTTATGGTCATGCACCCTTGAAGAGTGGTCTATTTTTGATGAATCTCGATAGTAGTGATACACATATTCATAATGTTGAAGCCAAAAGATGTAGAGTTGATAATGATAGTGCAACTTATTTGTGGCACTGCCGTTTAGGTCATATTGGTGTAAAGCGCATGAAGAAACTCCATACTGACCACTTGATTATGAATCACTTGGTACTTGCGAACCGTGCCTCATGGGCAAGATGACTAAAACGCCGTTCTCCGGTACTATGGAGAGAGCAACAGATTTGTTGGAAATCATACATACAGATGTATGTGGTCCGATGAATGTTGAGGCTCGTGGCGGATATCGTTATTTTCTCACCTTCACAGATGATTTAAGCAGATATGGGTATATCTACTTAATGAAGCATAAGTCTGAAACATTTGAAAAGTTAAAAGAATTTCAGAGTGAAGTTGAAAATCATCATAACAAGAAAATAAAGTTTCTACGATCTGATCATGGAGGAGAATATTTGAGTTACGAGTTTGGTCTACATTTGAAACAATGCGGAATAGTTTCGCAGCTCACGCCACCCAGAACGCCACAACGTAATGGTGTGTCCGAACGTTGTAATCATACTTTACTTGATATGGTGCGATCTATGATGTCTCTTACAGATTTACCGCTATCGTTTTGAGGTTATGCTTTAGAGATGGCCGCATTCATGTTAAATAGGGCACCATCAAAATCCGTTGAGACGACGCCTTATGAACTATGGTTTGGCAAGAAACGAAAGTTGTCGTTTCTTAAAGTTTGGGGCTGTGATGCTTATGTGAAAAAGCTTCAACCTGATAAGCTCGAACCCAAATCAGAGAAATGTGTCTTCATAGGATACCCAAAGGAGACTGTTGGGTACACCTTCTATCACTGATCCGAAGGCAAGACATTCGTTGCTAAAAATGGATCCTTTCTAGAGAAGGAGTTTCTCTCGAAAGAAGTGAGTGGGAGGAAAGTAGAACTTGATGAGGTAACTGTACCTGCTCCCTTATTGGAAAGTAGTACATCACAGAAACCGATTTCTGTGACACCTAAACCAATTAGTGAGGAAGTTAATGATGATGATCATAGAACTTCACATCAAGTTGTTACCGAACCTCGTAGATCAAACAGAGTAAGATCCGCACCAGAGTGGTACGGTAATCCTATTCTGGAAGTCATGCTACTAGATCATGATGAAGCTACGAACTATGAAGAAGCGATGGTGAGCCCAGATTCCGCGAAATGGCTTGAAGCCATGAAATCTGAGATGGGATCCATGTATGAGAACAAAGTGTGGACTTTGGTTGACTTTCACCGATGATCGGCAAGCAATTGACGATAAATGGATCTTCAGGAAGAAGACTGACGCTGACGGTAATGTTACTGTCTACAAAGCTCGAATTGTTGGAAAAGGTTTTCGACAAGTTCAAGGGATTGACTACGATGAGACCTTCTCACCCATAGCGATGCTTAAGTCTGTCCGAATCATGTTAGCAATTGCCGCATTTTATGATGTCAAAACTGCATTCCTGAATGGATTTCTGGAAGAAGAGTTGTATATGATGCAACCAGATGGTTTTGTCGATCCAAAAGGAGCTAACAAAGTGTGCAAGCTCCAGCAATCCATTTATGGACTGGTGCAAGCCTCTCGGAGTTGGAATAAACGCTTTGATAGTGTGATCAAAGCATTTGGTTTTATACAGACTTTTGGAGAAGCCTGTATTTACAAGAAAGTGAGTGGGAGTTCTGTAGCATTTCTGATATTATATGTTGATGACATATTACTAATTGGAAATGATATAGAATTTCTGGATAGCATAAAGGGATACTTGAATAAGAGTTTTTCAATGAAAGACCTCGGTGAAGCTGCTTACATATTAGGCATTAAGATCTATAGAGATAGATCAAGACGCTTAATTGAACTTTCAAAAAGCACATACCTTGACAAAGTTTTGAAGAAGTTCAAAATGGATCAAGCAAAGAAAGGGTTCTTGCCTGTGTTACAAGGTGTGAAGTTGAGTAAGACTCAATGCCCGACCACTGCAGAAGATAGAGAGAAAATGAAAGATGTTCCCTATGCTTCAGCCATAGGCTCTATCATGTATGCAATGTTGTGTACCAGACCTGATGTGTGCCTTGCTATAAGTCTAGTAGGGAGGTACCAAAGTAATCTAGGAGTGGATCACTGGACAACGGTCAAGAACATCCTGAAATACCTGAAAAGGACTAAGGATATGTTTCTTGTTTATGGAGGTGACAAAGAGCTCATCGTAAATGGTTACGTTGATGCAAGCTTTGACACTGATCCGGACGATTCTAAATCGCAAACCGGATACGTGTTTACATTAAACGGTGGAGCTGTCAGTTGGTGCAGTTCTAAACAAAGCGTCGTGGCGGGATCTACGTGTGAAGCGGAATACATAGCTGCTTCGGAAGCAGCAAATGAAGGAGTCTGGATGAAGGAGTTCATATCCGATCTAGGTGTCATACCTAGTGCATCGGGTCCAATGAAAATATTTTGTGACAATACTGGTGCAATTGCCTTGGCAAAGGAATCCAGATTTCACAAGAGAACCAAGCACATCAAGAGACGCTTCAATTTCATCCGGGATCTAGTCCAGGTGGGAGACATAGAGATTTGCAAGATACATACGGATCTGAATGTAGCAGACCCGTTGACTAAGCCTCTTCCACGAGCAAAACATGATCAGCACCAAGGCTCCATGGGTGTTAGAATCATTACTGTGTAATCTAGATTATTGACTCTAGTGCAAGTGGGAGACTGAAGGAAATATGCCCTAGAGGCAATAATAAAGTTATTATTTATTTCCTCATATTGTAGCGGTGCTTAGGCGAAGCCCTGCGACGGTTGAACATCAAGATCGTCACCACGCCGTCGTGCTGACGGAACTCCTTCCTGAAGCTTTGTTGGATCGGAGCCTAGGGAGCGTCATCGAGCTGAACATGTGCCAAGAACTCGGAGGTGCCAGAGTAACGGTGCTTGGATCGGTTGGACCGGGAAGACGTACGACTACTTCCTCTACATTGCGTTAACGCTTCCGCTTCGGTCTACGAGGGTACATAGACAACACTATCCCCTCTCGTTTCTATGCATCACCATGATCTTGCGTGTGCGTAGGATTTTTTTTGAAATTACTACGTTCCCAAACAGGATAGTGATACACTTCCAACCGCCACCTCTCCTTGCCCTACGGACAATGCCGAGGTACTATCTCAAGGGGCACCGAGCCGGGGGGAGATAGTCCCGGAGGCGCCTCAGGGCGACCTTCCGGACTCCAGGAGCAAAGGGAGCAAGGCTCCCAGGGGCTCCAAGTTCGGCCCGCAGCCGGACACCGCGCCGGAACCTCCAGTGGTTCCGGACTCGGGCAGGCGGCCCCTTCCAAGAGGGGCAAGCCATCCGTGCCGGTGACCTCTGTCCATCCAGAGGCATCGGATGAACTGTTGGGAGCGCTTAGCGGCACTTCCATCGACGAAGAGCACCACACTATTATGAGTGCGGTGATCAAGAAGGTTCAGTCCGCCAAGAGCGGACTGACTGAAGCCTGTACCAGCCTTCTAACAGGCTTTGAGGTAAGTATTTAAAATATAGGAAAAATATTACTGCATAGACAGTAGCCCCTGATGCTCTGTTTGGTGTTCACAAAGAAAAGCCGAACAGAGGATCAATAATATCTACAGGAGTCTTGTCACACCCTAGCTAGTTCAAGCATTAGAATGTGCATCATGTCTATTTTTCTCTTCAATTTGAAATGGGGATGACAGAACCCCCAACACCCCCTGGAAACAACTAGGGTTTACTAAAATTATTTTCAATGAACCTGAATGCCCTTCTAAAAATTTCACCCTCTTTGTCTTGGGTTAGAACCTCTGGCAAAATTGGTGCACATTTTTCTAGGTCAACAGAAGGTCATTGAATTAAATCATAAGTATTTGAATTTGGGCATTTAAATGCTATAAAATAATTTAAATGCTCAAATAATTCTGGAAATAAATGTTTGCTGTTGGAAATAATCTAAACAGAGCCCACAATTATTTTCAGGATTTTTGGAAACGTTTTAGTATTTTTAATAAAGCCCAACAGTTGCAGTTAAATAGAAAACAGAAACAAATTTAAAAAAAAGAGAGAAGGAAGGCACCTGGGCCATACCTGAGCTGGCCAGCCCACCTGGCTCGGCCCAGCCTACTGGCTTCGCCAGTCGTCGTCCTCCTCGCGCCAGAAGGACGCGGAGCGCGTGGCCGGCGCCCGCGGCCACACGCAGGCCACCTCCTGCTTCCGCCGACGCCTGGAGACGCCTAGAGGTGCCACGCGACCCCCACGTCCCCCTCCCATCCTCACTCACTCTCCCCCTCGTCTCCCTCTCTCTCCCCCGTGATGGCCGAGCGCGAACCTCGCCGCCGATCGCCGTAGTTGCCACCACAGCCACTCCCTCGCCTCTCCGACGAGCCCAATAGCTCCGCCTCGTCGCCCTGGACCTCTTCGCCGACCCACGCGACCCCAAACGCCGCCGAACGCCATCTACGCCCTCGTCTTCAACCTCGGGCACCCGAGCCATCTCCGGCCGATTCGCCGTCGCCAGGACCTCCCCGAGCTCGCTGACCCCCTCCCCGACTCCGCTGTGAGCTCCTCTTCCTTTCCCCCTAGCTCCCATGCTCGTTTGGCCTCTGTAGCCGCCGTTTCCACCGCACCCGAGAGCTCCCCGCCGTCGGCCATGGCGCCGTCGTGGCCAGAGCCACACTGGCTGAAAGCCAAGCTCGCACTTGTGCTCAGTGCAGCACCAGGAACCCATAGCCACCACCAGTTCTTCCTCCCGTGCACCGTAGCGTCGAAACCCACCCCGTCCGAACTCCGGCCGCCGCCACGAGCTCGATTCCAGCGAGCTCGCTCCACCCCAGCTCCTCCCACTTGCCCCACTAGTGCGCACGAGCCCCAGCTACGCGTAGCACATCTCCGCCATCGATTTGGTCACCGGAGGACCAAATCCGAAGCCCTCCGCCGTCTCGGCCTCGCCGGCGGCTCAACGCCGGCGACTTTGACCCAGTTTGACCCTTGGGTGGGCCGAGGTAGACCCCCCTGAGTCTATGATAGGTGGGGCCGGTCTGCTAACTAAATTAGGATTAGTTTTAATTATTTTTAGTTAAATCAGTCACTGACATGTGGGCCCAGGCCCGAGTGACAGCTAATTAGTGTTAATCTAATCCTGTTAATTAGCTGAGAGGCTGACAGAAGGGGCCCACCAGTCAGGTTTGACCTGGGCTGGCGCCTTTGACCTGCTGAGGTCAGCAAGATGCAATGCTGATGCAGTAATGCATTTTCTGGATTTATTTTATTCAGGAATTTCCAGAAAATAGTCAAAACTTCTAAAAATCATAGAAAATCAACCATAGCTCCAAATGCAAATATTTATATATGAAAAATGATCAGAAAAATTCAATCTATCCATCTGTAATGGTTTCATGCATGAAAAAACAAGTTTACCTTGCTATTTAAGCAGAATAAGGAAATGCACTATTAAGGCCATGTTTAATGAGCTAATATTTGAATCTTTGATTCAAATGGGTTCATTCCTTTCTATTATAACTTGCATTAGGCCAATACACATTCATATTGCCATGTCATAGCATGCATCATATTGTTGCATATCATCATGTGTTGATTGTGTCCCGATGTGTTCTTCGTGGTACGTTCTGCCTCCGAGGATATTCACGAGTATCCAACCGAAGGGCAGTATCCCACTACCACTCCATCAGGCAAGCAACCATTGATCATTCCGATACAAACCCATGTTCTCGCTTCTGCTCTTGTTTACTGCATTAGGACAACGCGATTCAAACTGATGTGTGCTACGGTAGTTGAACCCTTATCCTCTGCATGACCTGTCATTGCCACAGTAACTAGATGAAACCCACTAGCATGTGTAGGAGTTGATTGAGCCATGTATGTGATTCCTACCTTGCTATGCCTGCTATGCTTAGAGTTGTGTCAGGTCTGGTTCATCTGGGTGATGGGCTAGAGTGAAATGCTTATGTCGGTAATGTGAGGGATGTGTTGAACATGTTTTGGTAAAGGTATCGATGAGAGGCCATGTAGGAGTACATGGTGGGTTGTTTCATTGCGGCCGTCCCTAAGAACTGAGATCTGTATGTGTGATTTAAGATGCAGTTACTACCGTACATTGGGCCCAAAACCAATGGACCCTCTCGGCTTCTTAATCACCTTAGTACTCTGTCCAGGAGTTGCAAATAGTTTCTGGTGTTTGTAGGTTATGTGTTGGCGGCCGTGCGTAGCGCTGACCCTAGGGGTGGGCTATGTTGCGGTAGATACACTGTGGCCGGGTATGCCGGGCGCCCGTTTGGCGTCTCGGGACCCTGTTCACATCGTTCGGGCCCGTATGTGGAAACCTCGGCCGGACTCCCTGCGGATGGAACCTGGATAGGCGATAAACCTGGACTAGAGACTTAAGTGTTTAGTTAGGCCGTGGCCGACACCCTCGCTGGGCTTCCGCTTGAAGGTTGCCGAGTACATGTCATGTAAGCGGCGGTAAGTGGTGAAAGCGTGTATGAAGAAGTACACCCTTGCAGGGTATAAAACTATTCGAATAGCCGTGTCCGCGGTAAAGGACTACTTGGTTGCCTATACAGTTCATAGACAAGTTAATGGATACTACTAAAAGACTCAAGATAAGTGTGAGTACCGAGGATGGCCCTCTCGTAGGATGACGAGGGAGGATCCGCGGTGGAGTATTGTGTTGGTGAGTAGTGGACTCGTGTGCGAAAACTATTTTACTGGTGAAAGTTTCGTAGGATAGCTTAGCCAAGATTCAAAGCTGGCTTGCTGCATTAACCCCACCACCTTCTTGAGAATAAGCATGTTTAGTAGGTTCTGATGTAAGACTTGTTGAGTACCTTTGTACTCATGTTTGCTTAATTACTGTTTTCAAACGACAACACCACCCCCTTCGATGGGTTCTACGTAGACCTTGACGTCGACGAGTGACTAGCCACCCAGGTGGTGATCCTGGCCATGGAGGGCCCTATGTAGATAGACAGGCTTCGAGAAGCCTTCTTTCTTTCTAGAGTCTGTACTCAGACTAGTTGCTTCCGCATGTGCTTGTATGAGTGTATGACTTGAGTGTCGGGTCATGTGACCCCTATCTGTATGAACATGTTATGTATGGCTCTCTGGAGCCTTTAAATAAAGTACTTGAGTTGTAGAGTTTTGTTGTGATGCCATGTTGTATGTACTCATATCGGGCATATTGTGTGTATGATTGAAATGCTTGGTATGAGTGGGATCCGACAATCTAGTTGTTTATCCTTGGTAGCCTTTCTTATGGGGAAATGTAGTCTAGTGTTCCTCGAGCCATAGTAGTCCGCTATAACCCGGTTCACCGGAGTCCTGCTAGCCCAGTACTACTGCTCAGGACACTTGACTGGCCGGCATGTGTTTCACTTCGTTCCTATGTCTGTCCCTTCGGGGAAATGTCACGCGGTGATATCCGGAGTCCTGTTAGCCCAGTGCTATAGCCCGGAATCACTCGCTGATGACCGACATGCTCCATGTGATTCATGTATGCCTATCTCCATAGGTCTGTGCCGCTTTGGGTTCACGACTAGCCATGTCGGCCCGGGTTCTCTGTCATATGGATGCTAGCGACACTATCATATACATGAGCCAAAAGGCGCAAACGGTTCCGGGCCATGGTAAGGCGACACCCGTGAGATACCGTGCGTGAGGACGCAAAGTGATATGAAGTGTTACCGGCTAGATCGATGTGACTTGGAATCGGGGTCATGACAGCGTTGGCATCAGAGCCGGACTGCCTGTAGGTTCATTGAGCCAAACTGGTCGATGTCGAGTCTAGAAATGCTTTAGTTATATGTAGGGGAATTGATTGTGGGAGGGAACGTAAGGCTCTTTTACTCCTTTACACTATGCCTCTGATCTGAGTCATTCTCTTCTCATTCAACGTGGGTTAAGGATTAGGCTCTCTTCTTCTAACAGGTTCACGTGTTACTAATCCGTAATAGCTTATAGGATTGTTGTTACAAGTCCCAGTTCAGTTTCTACTATTCTTAGTATGTTGCTAATTGGATCAGAACCTTGATATGATGTTGTTGAGTGGTATCGCGAACTGTTGTGATTGTCTCAAATCTTTTTCTGAGCATTTACAGCTGTTATGCTGTCCAATTTTCCCTAGAAATTCTGATGTCTTTGCATTGTGGTTGTGTTTTCAGATGGCCAACCGTGTTCAAAACCAAGTGGTTCGCCTGACCCGGTGCCTCGACGTTCCCGGTCATACTGCTATGTTAGTCCGGGTAATGATCGAGACGGGCTACCGTTGGTATCCCGAATACACCGTCGAAGAGCAGTTCCGCGACTTTAATCAAAGCCAATATCTCTGCACCGTCAGGATATTTCCTTCTTATCCTAGATCTACCGAGCCCCTTCACTGTTCCTATGGACTCAGGGTTACTGTTGAGATGGCTGTGCAGGATGCTGCCTATTCCATGATGACCATCTTGCGAGTCCGGACTGGCCTGCTTCGGAACACCGACTTCCGTTACATGCCAGCTTCACTTCCGGGAGCGCAAGGGTATCTTCAGGCTATCTATGATGACTCCACTCAGGAGGACTCATTAACTCGTACCACTGCCGAGATGCTTGAAGATAAGGACCGAGAGAATCGGGCCTTGAGGCTGGAGCTTTTCAATACCCTGCTGATCATTGGGCCACATTGACTCGGTTTGCACCTGCGGTGCAAGCTGGATGTATGGGTACAAGGGATCTGTATCCTGTGAGATCAGCTCTGCCAGACATGGTGGATTGGCGTGATGTGGGAGGCATCACCCCACCCCGTGGTCCCCGCAGGCCACCGTTTGTTGGTCCAAGACCTCATCCTAGCCCCTTTGGTCCACAGGCTCCTCAGGACCGTCTGTTCCCGGATGGTCACGTCGAACTTCCAGGCTATGGAGGTGACTTCTATGAGAACTACTACGGAGCTGTCTGAGTCAGTAGTAGTACCACTAGTATTGTAGTAGTTGTATCTCCACTGTCCTGCGTGACTTGTGGAATATGACTTAGTGTGTAATCAATTCCGGAGGTGTAGACAAATAATGTACAGGAGCTTGGAATGCCTCCGATGAGATGTAACGTCTTTCATCATAGTTGTACTGTAGCCTGGGCTTGTACTAAACTATGTATGATATGTATGACCGTTGGTATATATATGGCAGTTTTATATTACCATGACATATGGATGAACATCTCTGCATTCCGTGTTATCCATTACATTCTGCACTCCTTGCTAAGTTTGAGCCATCCTTATCTAAACCATTGTCTTGTTTTCTCCTAGGATGGTCAACACCCGCAGCAACCCTGCTGCCTCGGAGCAGGGGGAAGCCAGTGCAGCTAGGGGTGAAAATCTGCCTCACCCGCCTTCTCTGGCCGAAATGATGCTGGAGGCGGAAAGAAACAAGCGTGAGACTAACCGCCTACTAGAGCGGATTGAGCAGAACACTGCCCGCCACCCACGAAATGACCTGGTGTCAATCAATGACTTTATCAAGCTGTACCCGCCAAAGTTTAACCATTCCGTCGAGCCCCTCGACGCGGATGACTGGCTTCGCAGCATCACTCACAAGCTACGTTCTGCCAACGTAGCCGAAGCCGACAAGGTTACCTATGCTGCCTATCAACTCGAAGGCCCTGCTAGCCTTTGGTGGGAAAACTTTGAAGCTATGCGCCCGGTCGGCCAAATTACTACTTGGGCTGAGTTCAGTGAGGCTTTCCGCGAGCATCACATTCCGGAAGGTCTCATGGATCGCAAGAGGGAGGAGTTCTGCAACTTCACCCAAGGAAGACTGACTGTGGATGCTTATAGTCGTGAATTTGGAAATCTGGCATGCTATGCTCCTGAAGAAGTATCTACTGACGCTAAGAAGCAGGCAAGGTTCCTCAAGGGACTTAGCCCTGAGCTTCGCCGCGATCTTGATCTGCACGAGTGCACCTCCTTTCAGAAGTTGGTCAATAAAGCCATCAGTGCTGAGACAGGCCATACTGATTATGACGCTTCACGCAAGCACTCCCGTGACTTTGGCTCTTCATCCGGCTCTGGAGCTCAGAAGCGCCGGGTGTGGATTCCAAGCACGACACTGCCACCTAGGTTCATTCCGAGGCCAACCTTTGAGGCGCCTCGTCCCAACCAGCAATTTGCACCGCCCAAGCCCTATGGTGGCCCCGCTGCTAATGCTGCTCCACGCTCCAATGTGGTGACATGCTTTAAGTGTGGAGAGCCGGGTCACTATAGCCGAGAGTGTCCCCTGAACAACAACCCCAATCAAACTGGGAAGTCCGTTGGCCGTGGTAAGCCCGCGGGAAAAACATTCTACGCCAAGCTGGCCACCACTGCACGTGGCCATGTCAACTATGTTTCAGCCGAGGAGGCTCATGAGGATCCCAACGTCGTCCTTGGTACGCTCCTTGTTAACTGCCATCCGGCATCTGTGCTTTTCGATACTGGAGCATCTAATTCATTCATATCCGAGAACTATGCTCGATTGCACAACACGACATTCTGTGACATGCTCTCTACCATGGAAATTCAAACCCCTGGCTCTAGATGGCAAACTTCTAGAGTAAGCCATGGGAACGAAATCCTTGTCGATAGACTTGTCTTCCTTGCATCCTTAACAGCTCTCAAGTCCTCAGACATAAACATCATCTTGGGTATGGACTGGATGTCAGCTCATTATGCTAAGATCGATTGTGCCACTAGAACCATTCAACTTACTCACCCATCGGGCAAGACAGTCAATGTCTTAACTCGAGTGGCCAAGCGCCAGCTTTACTCCTTAAATGCCAACCCCCTTCCAGACCTTGAGGATGTTCCGGTAGTTCGAGATTTTCCGGATGTCTTTCCAGAAGAACTGCCAGGTGTTCCACCTGACAGGGATGTCGAGTTTGTGATAGACCTTTTTCCAGGAACCGTTCCAATTTTTAGAAGACCCTACAAGATGGCACCCTTAGAACTAGCCGAGCTTAAGAACCAACTCGATGAGTCCTTGAAAAAGGGTTTCATCCGTCCTAGTTCCTCTCCTTGGGCTTGCCCCGTCCTCTTCGTCAAAAAGAAGGATGGAACGGATCGAATGGTTGTAGACTACCGCCCTGTCAACCTGGTCACCATCAAGAAGAAATACCCGCTTCCCAGGATTAACGATCTGTATGATCAGCTCGCTGGATCCTTAGTATTTTCCAAGATGGATTTGAGGTTGGGCTACCATCAAATCAAAATCAGAAACGGGGACATTCCCAAAATGGCCTTTGTTACTCGTTATGGCCAATACGAATACACCGTGATGTCCTTCGGTTTAACCAATGCCCCAGCCACCTTCTCCCGGTTAATGAATTCAGTTTTCATGGAGTACTTGGACAAATTTGTCATAGTATACCTCGATGACATACTCATCTACTCCAAGAATGAAGAGGAACATGCCGAACATCTAAGGCTGGTATTGATGAAACTTCGAGAGCATCGCCTTTATGCCAAATTCTCCAAGTGTGAATTTTGGTTGCCAGAAGTGACCTATCTAGGCCATGTAATCTCTGGCAAGGGTATTGCTGTCAATCTCGAGCGAGTTCAAGCCGTCCTTGATTGGACTCCACCTGAGATGGTTAAGCAAGTTCGGAGCTTCCTTGGCTTAGCGAGCTATTGCCGCCGCTTCGTCGAGAATTTCTCCAAGGTTGCTAAACCTCTAACTGAACTCCTCAAGAAAGATAAAAAGTTCTAGTGGACTCCACAGTGCGAGTTCAGTTTTTAGGAACTGAAAAGACGCCTGACATCTGCTCCCGTACTGGTACCACCAGATTTCTCCAAGGACTTTATTATCTATTGCGACGCCTCGCAACAAGGACTAGGTTGCATACTCATGCAAGATCGTCAGGTAATTGCCTATGCTTCACGGCAATTACACCCACATGAGGAAAATTATCCCACACATGATCTAGAGCTTGCAGCTGTAGTCCATGCACTTAAAACTTGGTGACATTACCTTCTCGGTAATCATTGCGAGATCTTCACCGATCACCAAAGTTTGAAATATATCTTCACCCAACCGGATTTGAATCTCAGGCAAAGACGTTGGGTTGAGTTGATCTCGGATTACAACTTAGGAATAACTTACACCCCGGGCAAAGCCAATGTCATGGCTGATGCGCTAAGCCGTAAGTCCTATTGTAACAACCTGATGTTACAACAAAGTCAACCATTTCTCCATGAGGAATTTCGTAAGCTAAATCTTCACATTGTTCCTCAAGGATTCCTATCCACCCTGGTGGCGAAACCTACCGTTACGGATCAGATCATCAAGGCACAGAAGGTAGATCCGAGAATCTCCCGTATTAAGAGAAACATTAAGAAAGGAGTCGCAAATTGTTTCTCCATTGATGATCAAGGTGTCGTATACTTTGGGAATCGCCTAGTGGTTCCAAAGGCACGAAACCTGAGGCGGCTGATCCTTAAGGAAGCTCATGAATCCCCTCTCACCATTCATCCCGGTAGTACTAAAATGTATCAAGACCTACGCCAGAGGTTTTGGTGGACTAGGATGAAGAGAGAAATTGCTCAATATATTTCTAATTGCGACGTTTGTCGTCGTTTTAAAGCAGAGCATTAATGGCCTGCTGGCACCCTTCAACCTTTGGCTATTCCTGAATGGAAATGGGATAAAATCAGTATGGATTTCATCACTGGGTTTCCCAGGACCAAGAGAGGGAATAATGCCATTTTCGTCGTGATCGACCGTCTTTCCAAAGTAGCCCACTTTCTACCTATTCGTGAGAGTATCACCGCTAGCCAGCTAGCCGATTTATACATCTCCCGAATAGTGTCTCTTCATGGTGTTCCATTGGAAATTAACTCAGACCATGGGAGTCTCTTCACCTCTCGATTTTGGGAAAGTTTCCAAAATGCTATGGGAACTCGTCTCTCTTTTAGTACCGCCTTCCATCCTCAATCAAGTGGTCAAGTAGAGCGAGTCAATCAAATTCTGGAAGATGTGCTCCGAGCTTCTGTCAGCTCGTTCGGAATGAGTTGGGAGAAATGCCTTCCATTCGTGGAGTTTGCCTATAACAATAGTTATCAAGCCAGCTTAGGCAAGGCTCCTTTCAAAGTTCTCTATGGACGGAAATGTCGAACGCCTCTTAACTGGTCAGAAACCGGGGAAAGACAACTTTTGGCCTGAATATGATTCAGGAAGCAGAAGAGCAGGTTCGCGTTATTCGTGAGAAATTGAAAACAGCCCAATCTCATCAAAAGAGTCAATATGATCGTAAACATAAGCCTATGACTTATGAAGTCGACGAGAAGGCTTACCTTCGGGTTACTCCGTTAAAGGGAACCCATCGTTTCGGTATCAAAGGCAAATTGGCTCCTCGTTACATTGGACCCTTTCACATTCTTGCCAAACGAGGAGAAGTTGCTTACCAATTGGAACTACCTCCGCATCTACCAGAGTTCACGATGTCTTCCACGTTTCACAACTCAGGCGTTGCTTCGCGGATCCTATCCGTGGAGTGGACCACGAAACGCTTGATCTACAAGATAACTTATCCTACCGGGAATATCCCGTTCGTATCCTTGATCAAGCCGAGTGTACCACTCGACGTCAGAATATCAAGTTTCTCAAGGTTCAATGGTCACACCATTCCAAGAAAGAAGCCACTTGGGAAAGGGAGGATCGTCTTCGACTTGAGTACCCCACCTTCTTCCCGGAGGATCCTAAATCTCGGGACGATATTCTTTTGAGTGGGGGTGAGTTGTCACACCCTAGCTAGTTCAAGCATTAGAATGTGCATCATGTCTATTTTTCTCTTAAATTTGAAATGGGGATGACAGAACCCCCAACACCCCCCTGGAAACAACTAGGGTTTACTAAAATTATTTTCAATGAACCTGAAATTCCCTTCTAAAAAGTTCACCCTCTTTGTCTTGGGTTAGAACCTCTGGCAAAATTGGTGCACATTTTTCTAGGTCAACAGAAGGTCATTGAATTAAATCATAAGTATTTGAATTTGGGCATTTAAATGCTATAAAATAATTTAAATGCTCAAATAATTCTGGAATTAAATGTTTGCTGTTGGAAATAATCTAAACAGAGCCCACAATTATTTTCAGGATTTTTGGAAACGTTTTAGTATTTTTAATAAAGCCCAACAGTTGCAGTTAAATAGAAAACAGAAACAAATTTAAAAAAAAGAGAGAAGGAAGCCACCTGGGCCTTACCTGAGCTGGCCAGCCCACCTGGCTCGGCCCAGCCTACTGGCTTCGCCAGTCGTTGTCCTCCTTGTGCCAGAAGGACGCGGAGCGCGTGGCCGTCGCCCGCGGCCACACGCCGGCCACCTCCTGCTTCCGCCGACCCCTGGAGACGCCTAGATGTGCCACGCGACCCCCACGTCCCCCTCCCATCCTCGCTCACTCTCCCCCTCGTTTCCCTCTCTCTCCCCCGTGATGGCCGAGCGCGAACCTCGCCGCCGATCGCCGTAGTTGCCACCACAGCCACTCCCTCGCCTCTCCGACGAGCCCAATAGCTCCGCCTCGTCGCCCTGGACCTCTTCGCCGACCCACGCGACCCCAAACACCACCGAACGCCGTCTACGCCCTCGTCTTCAACCTCAGGCACCCGAGCCGTCTCCGGCCGATTTGCCGTCGCCAGGACCTCCCCGAGCTTGCTGACCCCCTCCCCGACACCGCTGTGAGCTCCTCTTCCTTTCCCCCTAGCTCCCGTGCTCGTTTGGCCTCTATAGCCGACGTTTCCACCGCACCCGAGAGCTCCCCGCCGTCGGCCATGGCGCCGTCATGGCTAGAGCCACAGTGGCTCGAAGCCAAGCTCGCCGTTGTGCTCAGTGCAGCACCAGGAGCCCGTAGCCACCACTAGTTCTTCCTCCCGTGCACCGTAGCGTCGAAACCCACCCCATCCGAACTCCGGCCGCCGCCACGAGCTCGATTCCAGCGAGCTCACTCCACCCCAGCTCCTCCCACTTTCCCCACCAGATGCGCACGAGCCCCAGCTATGCGTAGCACATCTCCGTCATTGATTTGGTCACCGGAGGACCAAATCCGAAGCCCTTCGCCGTCTCGGCCTCGCCGGCGGCTCAACGCCGGCGAGTTTGACCCAGTTTGACCCTTGGGTGGGCCCAGGTAGACCCCCCTGAGTCTATGACAGGTGGGGCCGGTCTGCTAACTAAATTAGGATTAGTTTTAATTATTTTTAGTTTAATCAGTCACTGACATGTGGGCCCAGGCCCGAGTGACAGCTAATTAGTGTTAATCTAACCCCGTTAATTAGCTGAGAGGCTGACAGAAGGGGCCCACCAGTCAGGTTTGACCTGGGCTGGCGCCTTTGACCTGCTGAGGTCAGCATGACGCAATGCTGACGCAGTAATGCATTTTCTGGATTTATTTTTATTCAGGAATTTCCAGAAAATAGTCAAAACTTCTAAAAATCATAGAAAATCAACCATAGCTCCAAATGCAAAGATTTATATATGAAAAATGATCAGAAAAATTCAATATATCCATCTGTAATGGTTTAATGCATGACAAAACAAGTTTACCTTGCTATTTAAGTAGAATAAGGAAATGGACTATTAAGGCCATGTTTAATGAGCTAATATTTGAATCTTTGATTCAAATGGGTTCATTCCTTTCTATTATAACTTGCATTAGGCCAAGACACATTCTTATTGCCATGTCATAGCATGCATCATATTGTTGCATATCGTCATGTGTTGATTGTGTCCCGATGTGTTCTTCATGGTAGGTTCTGCCTCCGAGGATATTCATGAGTATCCAACCGATGGGCAGTATCCCACTACCACTCCATCAGGCAAGCAACCATTGATCATTCCGATACAAACCCATGTTCTCGCTTCTGCTCTTGTTTACTGCATTAAGATAACGCGATTCAAACTGCTGTGTGCTACGGTAGTTGAACCCTTATCCTCTGCATGACCTGTCATTGCCACAGTAACTAGATGAAACCCACTAGCATGTGTAGGAGTTGATTGAGCCATGTATGTGATTCCTACCTTGCTATGCCTGCTATGCTTAGAGTTGTGTCAGGTCTGGTTCATCTGGCTGATGGGCTAGAGTGAAATGCTTATGTCGGTAATGTGAGGGATGTGTTGAACATGTTTTGGTAAAGGTATCGATGAGAGGCCATGTAGGAGTACATGGTGGGTTGTTTCATTGAGGCCATCCCTAAGAACTGAGATCTGTCTGTGTGATTTAAGATGCAGTTACTACCGTACATTGGGCCCGAAACCAATGGACCCTCTCGGCTTCTTAATCACCTTAGTACTCTGTCTAGGAGTTGCAAATAGTTTCTGGTGTTTGTAGGTTATGTGTTGGCGGCCGTGCGTAGCGCTGACCCTAGGGGTGGGCTATGTTGCGGTAGATACACCGTGGCCGGGTATGCCGGGCGCCCGTTTGGCGTCTCGGGACCCTGCTCACATCATTCGGGGCCGTATGTGGAAACCTCGGACGGACTCCCTGCGGATGGAACCTGGATAGGCGATAAACCTGGACTAGAGACTTAAGTGTTTAGGTAGGCCGTGGCCGACACCCTTGCTGGGCTTCCGCTTGAAGGTTGCCGAGTACATGTCGTGTAAGCGGCGGTAAGTGGTGAAAGCGTGTATGAAGAAGTACACCCCTGCAGGGTATAAAACTATTCGAATAGCCGTGTCCGTCGTAAAGGACTACTTGGTTGCCTATACAGTTCATAGACAAGTTAATGGATACTACTAAAAGACTCAAGATAAGTGTGAGTACCGAGGATGGCCCTCTCGTAGGATGACGAGGGAGGATCCACGGTGGAGTATTGTGTTCGTGAGTAGTGGACTCGTGTGCGAAAACTATTTTACTGGTGAAGTTCCGTAGGATAGCTTAGCCAAGAGTCAAAGCTGGCTTGCTGCATTAACCCCACCACCTTCTTGAGAATAAGCATGTTTAGTAGGTTCTGATGTAAGACTTGCTGAGTACCTTTGTACTCATGTTTGCTTAATTACTGTTTTCAGACGACAACACCACCCCCTTCGATGGGTTCTACGTAGACCTTGACGTCGACGAGTGACTAGCCACCCAGGTGGTGATCCTGGCCATGGAGGGCCCTATGTAGATAGACAGGCTTCGTGAAGCCTTCTTTCTTTCTAGAGTCTGTACTCAGACTAGTTGCTTCCGCATGTGCTTGTATGAGTGTATGACTTGAGTGTCGGGTCATGTGACCCCTATCTGTATGAACATGTTATGTATGGCTCTCTGGAGCCTTTAAATAAAGTAGTTGAGTTGTAGAGTTTTGTTGTGATGCCATGTTGTATGTACTCATATCGGGCATATTGTGTGTATGATTGAAATGCTTGGTATGAGTGGGATCCGACAATCTAGTTGTTTATCCTTGGCAGCCTTTCTTATGGGGAAATGTAGTCTAGTGTTCCTCGAGCCATAGTAGTCCGCTACAGCCCGGTTCACCGGAGTCCTGCTAGCCCAGTACTACTGCTCAGGACACTTGACTGGCCGGAATGTGTTTCACTTGGTTCCTATGTCTGTCCCTTCAGGGAAATGTCACGCGGTGATATCCGGAGTCCTGTTAGCCCAGTGCTGCAGCCCGGAATCACTCGCTGATGACTGACATGCTCGATGTGATTCATGTATGCCTGTCTCCATAGGTCTGTGCCGCTTTGGGTTCACGACTAGCCATGTCGGCCCGGGTTCTCTGTCATATGGATGCTAGCGACACTATCATATACATGAGCCAAAAGGCGCAAACGGTTCCGGGCCATGGTAAGGCGACACCCGTGAGATACCGTGCGTGAGGCTGCAAAGTGATATGAAGTGTTACCGGCTAGATCGATGTGACTTGGAATCGGGGTCCTGACAAGTCTAATATAAGTATGTTTGTATGCGTATGCAGGCTTCGCTGCTGACCTCTGCCGCACTGACTGCGGAGGTCGCCGCGCTGAAGCAGGACCTCGAGGGGTCTGAAAAAGAGCTCGACCTTGCCAAGAGGCAGCTCGAGGAGAACAAAGGTAAGTAATACATTGTCTATATATAAAAGAAAATGTGGTTGCGAAATAACAGGATCATCATGAATGTGTCAGGGGCCACGACCAAAGTGGCGACCCTAAAGCAAGCGCTGTCCGAGGCCGAAGACCAAGCGGCCAAGGAGCGCACCGAGCGGGAAAATCAAGAGGCACGGGTGGCGAGGTGCAGCAAGAGCTCCAGGCTCTCGTGAAGAAGCACGAGGCTTTGGAGCTTGACTCGAAGACGCGAGAGTCCGTGCTTGCCGCGGCCCTCGAGAGCACAAAGAATGCCAAGGCTGAAGCCCAAAAGGCCCTCCAGGAGATTGAGGCGATGAGGAAGATAGCAGCGGGTAAGGCATTCAATATGCAAAGCAAGCATGTGAAAGTAAATTACTTGTTACTTACCTGAGTCCGGAGCTCTCCAGGAGCATTCACAGATTTGCCCCGCAGTGTGTCGGATGCCGCGAAATATTACCAGGCCGAGGAGGGAAGCTCGACGGAGAAGTTGTTCTGGTCTCAGTATACTGGTACCGAACACCCGATGCCTATGAGCGACCAGCTGAAGCAACTGGTCGAGGTGCACAAGGCGGCTAAATAGGCCATGAAGGGCTTTATAGTCCGGCTGTGGCCTGGCAACTCCCTTCCCAACAGCTACTTCGGCCTGGTGAGGCGGCTTGTGGAGGCCTGCCCATGGCTGGAAGTCATCAAGCGGTCCGTCTGTATCGAAGGTGCCCGCCGGGCTTTTGCCCATGCAAAGGTGCACTGGGCCAAGATGGACGCCGAGAAGCTGGTGAAGGAGGGGCCGCCGCAGGGCAAGGAGCATCGCCACCCCGAGATATATTATGAGGGTGTCCTGAAGGGCGCCCGTCTTGTGGCAGACTAGTGTGCGAATGATGTAATTTTTGAATAAACTTGCTCGTGCGATCCTGTATTATGAAAACTTGTTCATATGCACTATGCAACGCTTGTTTGAATTTAAAATATTACCTTCTGTGTGGCTGTTTATCAAATCTAAGAGATGGACAGTCGTCGGCTTCTGCCCCCATGCCACGAGTGCTAGGGTGTTCGGGATAAACCTGAGCACTCTTTTTCCCATTGTTGGGTCCTTCGAGGGAGGTGCTCAGCACAACGAACAAGGCAACCAGACTATAATGCTTTATCACTCTCACTTAGCCATATAATTCTATAGTTTTAAATTTTGGCGAAGCCCCTAGTATTCGGAAGGCCGAATTCGGGGCGCTATACATGCCTTAAGCCGGACAAAGCCGACTCCTCGCTCTAAGCGGCATAAGTCTTTAGGGACTCGAGACCTCTCGAATAGCGACCAACTCTCACATTATCATGACAGTCAGTTTTAGCTTTCTCTACTGAGGTGCTTAGCCCAGCTGAACTGGGGCACAATCGCAGTAGTTCTCCCAGTGCTACCTTAGCCGATATAGCGAAACGTAAGGTACCAAAACATGGGAGCCGGGCAAACCCAACTATTGACCCAAGACATGATTTGGAGCTGATGCATATAATGCTATAAGTTCGGGGTGCCGCACTGTCGAAAGTGTTCGGACTTCTCACACCGTATTATGGGGTACGCTTAAGCCCCTGGCGTATTGGCCGTACCAGAGTGTACGGGTGCTGAATGTCATGAATGAACATATATACATATATAAAAAAGAAAGAATAGAGAATGCGGTAATAGTCTAGTGCTATGCATTGTTTATTCAAAAAGGTGCGTTGAAGCAGAATGATACAAGTAGTGCGATAAGCAAAAAGTAGGACTATTTGACATGTCCCCTCCAAGGGCAAGCTGAGGAATGGTATTTAGAGTAAGTATTTCACTCGTTATCGGAGACCACCTGGGATTTCCGTGGTGCGACGTAGCTTTCTGTATCCTTGGTTGTTGCATCGTGTGTCCGACAACTGTACTACCGGACAGGGCTTCCAGAGATTAAAGTCCTAAAAGAGAGAAAAATAACGAAGCGGGAAGCCCCTAGTGCGTTTGAGCCGCGTCTTGGGGCGTGCCGTAGTCGTGCCCCCTTCCCACATGTGCCCATGGTATTTCCAATGCGTAATTATGTACGCATGGCATGGATTTCGCCGTTTGGCTGGTACTGGGGTGGGGCCCGCATTGCTATGCAAGCTCGGAACGTGTTAGGCGGTCTTGTTGCCGATTACTCCAGGCGCGCTTGAAGGTGTCCGGGTCTTTAATCGCCGAACTGGTGGATTGCCTTAAGAGGCTGCTTTGTGCTTCTGCTGCAAGGGCCGCAGTGTGCTCCTCCGTGCGAAGAGAGCGCTCTGTGTTTCCATTGACTGTGATGACCCCCCGAGGTCCTGGCATCTTGAGCTTGAGGTATGCATAATGCGGTACCGCATCGAATCTCGCAAATGCGGTTCGCCCGAGCAGTGCATGATAGCCACTACAGAACGGGACTATATCGAAGATTAACTCCTTGCTTCAGAAGTTATCCAGGGATCCGAAGACCACTTCCAGTGTGACTGAGCCTGTGCAATGGGCCTCTACACCTGGTATGACGCCTTTAAAGGTCGTTCTTGTGGGTTTGATCCTTGAGGGGTATATACCCATTTTGCGCACTGTGTCCTGATAAAGCATGTTCAAGCTGCTGCCACCGTCCATAAGGACTCGAGTGAGGTGAAATCCGTCGATGATTGGGTCTAAGACCAGTGCGGCGAATCCACCATGACGGATACTAGTGGGGTGGTCCCTTTGATCGAAGGTGATCGGACAGGAGGACCATGGGTTGAACTTTGGGGCGACTGGCTCCAACGCATATACGTCCCTGAGCGCACGCTTCTGCTCCCTCTTGGGGATGTGGGTTGCATATATCATGTTCACCGTCCGCACTTGTGGGGGGAACCTCTTCTGTCCTCCGGTGTTCGGCAGCCGGGGCTCTTCCTCGTCATCGCTATGTGGCCCCTTATCTTTGTTTTTGGCATTTAACTTGCCGGCCTGCTTGAACACCCAATAATCCCTATTGGTGTGGTTGCCTGGCTTGTCGGGGGTGCCATTTATTTGAAACGAGCGATCGAGTATGCGGTCCAAACTGGATGGGCCCGGAGTGCTTCTTTTGAATGGCTTTTTCTGCTGACCGGGTTTAGAGCCTTTGAATCCCGCATTGACTGTCGTATCCTCGGTATTGTCGTTGTTGATGCGGAGCTTGTGTTTGTTGCGACGTGACCTGCCATTGCCATCCTTGGTATTCGAAGTACCATGGTTCTTTGATATATTATTGCTGCGAGCCAGCCAACTGTCTTCTCCCGTGCAATAGCGGGTCATGAGTGTCGTGAGGGCTGCCATAGATTTCGGCTTTTCCTAGCCAAGGTGCCGGGCGAGCCACTCGTCGCGGATGTTGTGCTTGAAAGCTGCTAGGGCCTCTGCATCCGGACAGTCGATGATTTGATTTTTCTTTGTCAAGAACCGTGTCTAGAATTGGCAGGCCGATTCCTCTGGCTGCTGAATTATGTGGCTCAAGTCATCGACATCTGGTGGTCGCACATAAGTGCCCTAGAAGTTGTCGAGGAATGCGGCTTCTAGATCTTCCCAACAGCCAATGGATTCTGCTGGCAGGCTGCTGAGCCAATGTCGAGCTGGTCCTTTGAGTTTAAGTGGGAGGTATTTAATGGCGTGTAGATCGTCACCGCGGGCCATGTGGATGTGCAGGAGGAAGTCCTCGATCCATACCACAGGATCTGTTGTGCCGTCGTATGATTCTATATTTACGGGTTTGAAACCCTCTAGGATTTGATGATCCATTACTTCGTCTGTGAAGCATAGGGGGTGTGCCGCGCCTCTGTACTGGGCTATGTCGCGACGCAACTCAAATAAGTCTTGTCCGCTGTGTTTGGCCCGACCGGATTTACTTTTACTGTATCCGGCGTGATGGTTATCGTCCCACGTGGTGGCGCGCCCTCGTGATCCGTAGATCGATCTTGCGTGTTTTGCTTTGTCCTCCAATACGTCTCGCAGGTCTAGCGTGTTTCCGCGTGCCTTGACATTTTTATTTGAGTGGCGTCGGGGTGCGGGCTGAGCTTTTGGCTGAAATGCCTCTCTGTCGCGGCCACGAGGTGGCCGATCAGCCGCGTCATACGCTGGGGATGTAGGTTTTAATGCTTCCTCCTCCAGTCGGGGTAGCAATCTGCGCTTCGGGTAACTCTTGGAGGGGCGTTCGAGTTCATATTCCTCGGCCGCAAGGACTTTAGCTCATCTGTCGGCTAGCAAATCTTGATCGGCTTGAAGCTGCTGCTGCTGCTTTTTCTTGAGGCTATTTGCCGTGGCTATAAGCCTGCGCTTGAAGCGCTCTTGTTCGGAGGGATCCTCCGGCACGACAAATTCGTCATCGTTGAGGCTTGACTCATCTTCGGAGGGAGGCATGTAATTATCATCCTCCGCCTCTCCACCTGCCGCTCTCTTGGGAGGGTTGGCTTCTCTATCCTCCTGCTCTAAATCTTGCTGGAGGGTATTGTTGTCGTCTTCGGCACTGTCCGGAGTGCTATTATCTCCTGTGCCGGTGTCACCGCTTTTGCTTTGGCGAGACTTAGAGCGGCGCCACTGACGTCGACGCTTGGGTTGCTTCTTGGAGGGGTCATCCTCCGCTGTCTCATCGTCATTGCCTTCTTTGGGTGTGTCCACCATGCATATATCGTATGATGAGGTGGCTGTCTAGTGCCCTGTGGGCAGCGGTTCCTCTTCGTCTCCTGCATCGTCGTCCATACCATCGATGTCTTCGGAGTCGAAGTCGAGCATGTCGGTCAAATTGTCGACAGTGGCTACTAAGTGGGTGGTGGGTGGGCGGCGAATTTCTTCGTCATTCGCATCCCAATCCTGCCGAACATAGTTCGGCCAGGACTCTCCTGACAAGGAGAGAGACCTTAACGAGTTCAGTATGTAGCCGAAGGGCGGGTGCTGAAAGATATCCGCGGAGGTAAACTCCATGATCGGCGCCCAGTCGGATTCGATAGGCACGGGCGTAGGCGGTTGGGAGTCCGTGGCCGGGGAAGGATCCGGCAGCTTGGCATGACGACTCTTGTGAAGGGTAAGGTCGATACTCGGCTCGATCGCCGCTGAGGATACGGCCTCCGTGGTGGGGTCCATCCACCCGTCCATGGATGGCGCAACTGGCTCCGAATTGAGGGTTGGAGCGGTTGCCGGCGTGATCTCCCGAATATTGCCCGATGGCAGAGCTAAATCATGCTCATCGTGACCGTGTGGCGCACTAGGCAGGGGCTCGAATCCGTCGAAGATCAAGTCTCCGCGGATATTGGCCATGTAGTTTAAGCTTCCAAACCTGATCTGGTGGCCAGGGGCGTAACTCTCGATCTGCTCCAGATGGCCAAGCGAGTTGGCCCGCTGTGCGAAGCCGCTGAAAACAAAGATCTGTTCGGGGAGAAAAGTCTCACCCTGGACTGCATCGCTATTGATGATCGAAGGAGCCATCAAGCCTAATGGCGAAGACATAGAGGAACTCTCAATGAAAGCACCAATGTCGGTGTCAAAACCGGTGGATCTCGGGTAGGGGGTCCCGAACTGTGCGTCTAAGGCGGATGGTACCAGGAGGCAGGGGACACGATGTTTTACCCAGGTTCGGGCCCTCTTGATGGAGGTAAAACCCTACGTCCTGCTTGATTATTCTTGATAATATGGGTAGTACAAGAGTTGATCTACCACGAGATCGGAGAGGCTAAACCCTAGAAGCTAGCCTATGGTATGATTGTATGTTGTCCTACAAACTAAAACCCTCCGGTTTATATAGACACCGGAAGGGGCTAGGGTTACACAAGGTCGGTTACAAAGGAGGAGATATGCATATCCGTATTGCCTAGCTTGCCTTCCATGCCAAGTAGAGTCCCATCCGGACACGGCACGAAGTGTTCAATCTCGTATCTTCATAGTCCAACAGTCCGGCCAAAGGATATAGTCCGGCTGTCCGGAGACCCCCTAATCCAGGGCTCCCTCACCAATCGTCATCGAACGTTACGCGTGCGGACCCTATGAGTTCAAGAACTATGTAGACATGACCGAGACTCATGTCCGGTTAATAACCAATAGAATAACCTGGATGTTCATATTGGTTCCTACATATTCTATGAAGATCTTTATCGGTCAAACCGCATAACAACATACGTTGTTCCCTTTGTCATCGGTATGTTACTTGCCCGAGATTCGAGCATCGTTATCTCAATACCTAGTTCAATCTCGTTACCACAAGTATCCTTACTCGTTCTATAATGCATCATTTCGCAACTAACTAATTAGTCACATTGCTTGCAAGGCTTATAGTGATGTGCATTACCGAGAGGGCCTAGAGATACCTCTCCGATACACGGAGTGACAAATCCTAATCTCGATCTATGCCAACTCAACAAACACCATCGGAGACGCCTGTAGAGTATATTTATAGTCACCCAGTTACGTTGTGACGTTTGATAGCACACTAAGTGTTCCTCTGGTATTCGGGAGTTGCATAATCTCATAGTCATAGGAACATGTATAAGTTATGAAGAAAGCAATAGCAATAAACTAAACGATCATAGTGCTAATTCTCTAATGATGTGATCCCGTTCATCAAATGTCAACTCATGTCTATGGTTAGGAAACTTAACCATCTTTTGATTAACGAGCTAGTCAAGTAGAGGCATACTAGTGACACTATGTTTGTCTATGTATTCACACATGTACTAAGTTTCCGGTTAATACAATTCTAGCGTGAATAATAAACATTTATCATGATATAACGAAAAATAAATAACAAATTTATTATTGCCTCTAGGGCATATTTCCTTCATCCATCTAGGATGTCTATATGCATTTATATGCTATTTTATATGATTTTTGGGACTAACCTATTAACCTAGAGCCTAGTGCCAGTTTCTGTTTTTTCCTTATTTTTGAGTTCTACAGAAAGGGAATACCAAACGGAGTCCAATTGATGTGCCAATTTTTGATGATTTTTTATGGACCAAAAAAAGCCCCAGGAGTAAAATAGTTGGGCCAGAAGAGTCCCGAGCCGTCCACGAGGGTGTAGGGCGAGCCCTAATCCCTGGGCGCGCCCCCTGCCTTGTGGACGACTCGGAGACCCCCCTGACGTGAGACCGATGCCACAAATTCCTATAAATATAGAAACCCTCAGAAAGAAACTTTGATTGGGAGTTCCGCCGCCGCAAGTTTCTGTAGCCAGCAAAAACCAATCGGGACACTGTTCCGGCACCGTGCCGGAGGGGGGATGTAACATCCCAATTTTCAATTAGGATGTTATACATAGGCCATCATATGCATATCATATTTTATTTTGCATTTTGTTTGTGATCCTAGAAATCCTAAGAAACTCAAGGACCCACGGAGAGAGTTGGGGACTTCATTATTTTCGTATTTGAATTTTTTCAAATTTGAAGAGAGGATCATTGTGATTTTAATAATTTTTCTCTGTGAAATAATTCCAATATTAAAAATGAAAGAGAGAGGATAATATGAGTTCTTCAAAAAAGAGGAATATTGGAGGAAATTTTTTAAAATCAACTTAATATTTTATTTTGGATTTTATTGCTATTTTATTTGAATTACAAAAATATGCATTTTTTAAAATTGCATTTCTAGGCCAGAAAAATGTTCACTTTGTTCTAAATATTTTATTTAGACGGTGAAAATTGTTTGTGGCATTTTTCGAATTTTTTATATTATATTAGGATTTTTGTTTCGGCGGAATTTATTTAACAAAAAGGTTCCCGCCCGACTGGGCCGATGGCCCAGTGCGAACAGGCCGGACGGCCTGTGCCACCGCCTCCCCGAGCCGCGCCGCTGGAAAGTAGTGATGAGGTAGTACCTATTGCCTTTATTTTCAAACCCTGGGAGTTACTTCTACGTTATGCTTATACTCCTATGCTATGCTCGTAGACGTGGTTTGGTTGAGTGATCCATGACAGATGTGAGAGTTTTAATTAATGGTTAAACTTAAGGTGGCTACTTTAATACACTTCTAGGTGGATTGGTTGAGGCACCCTGGAGAACCCAGTGGTTGTCTGGGCACCTGGAGCAATCCAGTGTTGTCTTGGAATATCCTGGAGTACCTGTGTGATCATCCTATGGTCCGCCACCCAGGCTCAAAGGGATCATAAGATTATTCATGCTGGAAACTTCCGTGTGCAGCCACAAGCCATTATGGGTTCTGACATAGTTGACTAAGTTGTGTGACCTCTTTCAGTGGTAGGCTAACAGATGTAGGGGATGTAGGTGGTACTGTCTCCCCAGAGTAAAGAGTTAATGCTTCTGAAAGACTATGTCTCGGTCATCCGTTTCTGAAACATCATGTAGTGCTAGAAAATCCAACGGAGGAGATCGAGTCTTCTGGGGAAAAGTGCGGAAACCTCTGCAGAGTGTATAGACTAATCATTGTTAGCCGTGTCCCCGGTTATGGACATCTTGAGTATCTGGTAATTGAATTATTGATTTGATTTCATCATTCTATTAATTAATTTGTTGGGCTGATGATTATTAATTTGGGATTGGGTTGGAGGAACCTTCTCAATAATTTCAACAAACTTTGTAGTTAAATAAAATTTATTTCTTTGTTGTAGGGAAAAAATAGCTTTCTGCAAAAATAACCATAGAGCCTCCACCAGCCAAATATGCATATAGATATAGATGCTACATGTTCATTGCTCTATAGTGTTATTTTGCCAGCATATTCCATGTGCAGACCCATTTCGGGCTGCAACGTATTATGTTGCAGACTTTTCAGACGAAGAGTAAGGTGCGCTAGATCATTTTCTTGCACTCAGCTATGCCGTTGGAGTTGATGGACTCACTTTATCTTCCATGCCTTCCGCTGTTATCTTCATTTGATGGCCTTCAGCCATATTATTGTAATAAGTACTCTCTTTTGAGATATTCGATGTAATAAGTGTGTGATTGAAACTCTGTTATAAATCCTTCAAGTACTGTGTGTGTCAGCATTACCGATCTAGGGATGACACTTATGCACAGAGATTTTACCGTTTGAGGTCGGATCGCTACAAGATGGTATCAGAGCACACGCTGACTGTAGGACGCGACCACTAAGATGAGCCATAGGTCACTCTTCTCTACTCATTTCTGACTCTTCTCCACTTTCCACTCTATAGATGGCGGACCCAAGGTACAAGTTTGCTCAACCGGATGAAGACACCCCTTTTGGACAACACTTGAAGGAGGACACTAGATACCTGAACATCGGAATGCCAAGCTTCACCGGGACCTACACTGCCACTCTACCAGAAGAAGAGTGCTGGACCATTCAAGTACATGTTCCAGGAAGAAGATTCATACTAGTGACTGAGCCCATAGAGTTTTCCTTTGATACGCCAACCTGAAGTCTAGGAAAGAGCATGGCAGCACACATCGCCATGGGACGCATCGGCCAAGTTTATCACAAGGATCTTAAGGACACCATCTACCAGATATGTGGACACCGAGATGAGCAATGGGAGATGATCAGCACAAGGAGGGACAAGTCCATTGCCGCCTACATCCAGGAGTTAAACCAACACATTCGTCGACAGGAGAACTAGATGTGTGCCAGCATGATAGACCTGCAGAAGGTGATGACCAGGAACATGGAGCTAGAAGAGGAATTCAAGTCTACACGTGATGGATATGAAGAGGAAATTGCAGTTCTACTGGAGAAGAATGAAGACCTGAAGAAGAAGCTAGGAGTATTCATGGGAGACCCCATACCAGGAGGATATGACAATCATCCCGAGGACTACAACATCATCGACGACACCAACTCTGACCCCGACAGTGATGATGACTATGAAGAGGAAGCTGGAGCAGATATCATGGAATCTTCTTCCGATCAAATTTTTTAGTCGACCACCATATTATCAATAGTATACCCCCATGTATATAGAATAGTCCGAGTACTATGTAACGGTAGCTAGATCGGTTGTATGCCCTTGTTTGAATTGAGTGGTGTGATATGAATGTGTTTGCCTCATGTGCATATGGGTAGTGATTTTCCCCTTAGACCCCACTCTATTCTAATCTCTCCCCTCTAAACCTATCAGATGCCTCCAAGACGTGACCCCGGATTTGTTTTCCCACCGGAGCTCACCCAGCTGATCCAACTACAGAATGCCTTGATGCAGCTGTTAGTCCAGAACCAGGGCAACAAAAACAACAACAACGGCAACAAAAATCCGCCGTCACCTCCAGTTGACTACTTAGCTCGTTTTCTGAGGTTGAATCTGCCGGTGTTTTCCAGTAGCACCAAGTCGATAGTTGCTGATGACTGGCTCCGCAGGATTGGAAGGGAGTTGACCACCGCAGGTTGCACAGATGTTGAGAAGGTGCGCTTTTCCGCACATCAATTGGATGGACCAACAACCTCATGGTGGGAGAATTACACAGCCACTTTTCCCATAGCCAATGTCACTTGAGATCAGTTTCAGCAAGCTTTCCGCACAGTCCATGCCTCTACAGGAGCTATGAGCATGAAGAAGCATGAGTTTCGCAATTTACACCAGGGAAATCGTACCGTGGGGCAGTACGTGGATGAGTTTAGTAAGTTAGCTCACTATGCCCCAGATGATGTGGCCACAGATGCCGCGAAGCAGGAGAAGTTTATGGAAGGGCTGAATGATGAGTCGAGCATGCAGTTGGTGGTGGCAACATTCAATAACTACCAGGATTTGGTAGATAGGGCCCTTATGATTGAAGGCAAGCATCAACAGATAGAGAGCCGCAAAAGGAAGTATGGACAAGGGAAGTATAATTCTGGAGCCAGCAGAAGCCTCGTTTTACCCCAAACTCGGGAGGACACACTCATAATCATGGAGGCCATACCCACAATGGAGGGAGTTTGCATAATCATAGTGGCCCCAAGAATGGGAATGGGAATGGGAATGGAGGAAGCAACGGACAGAACCGTTCCAACCCAGCAACACCCGCCAGGAAGGATTTAAGTCACATTACTTGTTTCAAGTGCGGGAAGACTGGACACTACACCACTGAATATCCTGAAGCAAAGAATGGAAATTGAAACTCCGGGAAGAAGCCCAATCCCTTCACCAGAGGTCAGGTGAACCACATCAACGTGGAGCAGGTTGAAGATCAGCCTGACACAGTGATCGGTAAGTTTTTGATTATGTAATTTACCGTACTCGTTCTTCTTGATACTGGTGCATCGCTTTCATACATATCAAGGGGATTTGTGGAAAAGTTCAAATTGCCAACCATAGCCCTTAGGTCACCCATGTTAGTAAGTTCGCCAAGAGCATAGTATATGGCCAGCTGATGGTGTGATAGGCTACCCTTAACCATTGGTATTCATGTTTTCCCCTCAGACCTAATAATTTTGGAGTCCTAAGGATTGGATATAATATTAGGCATAGATTGGTTATTGAAGTATGGAGGAAACATCGACTGTGCTAGTAAGTCAGTTTTACTCACCACCCCGGAGGGAAAAAGGATCAAGTATGTGTCTAGGCATGCGCCAAGGAGGCCCCAAGTAAATTCTCTCTCGGGAGTTGTTCAAGAAGAAGTGCCTGTTGTGAAGGATTACATGGATGTATTTCCAGAGGAATTACCAGGCATGCCACCAGATCGAGACATAGAGTTTTTGATAGAACTGTTGCCAGGCACCGGACCAATATCGAAGAGACCGTATCGGATGCCCACAAATGATTTGGAGGAAATTAAGAAGCAGATTAAGGAGCTATTGGGGAAAGGTTATATTCGACCAAGTTCATCACCGTGGGGAGCCTTAGTGCTCTTGGCTGATAAGAAGGATGGATCTTTGATAATGGTTGTTGATTACCAAGCATTGAATGAAGTGACGATCAAGAACAAGTACCCACTACCGATGATCAATGATCTATTTAACCAGTTGCAAGGAGCTTAAGTATTCTCCAAGATCGATCTTCGATCAGGATACCACCAATTGAAGATCTGAGAACATGATATACCTAAGACAACTTTTACCACAAGGTACGGGCTATATGAGTACACGATCATGTCATTTGGATTGACTAATGCCCCTGCCTATTTTATGATTATCATGAACAAGGTATTCATGGAATTCTTGGATAAGTTTGTTGTGGTGTTCATTGATGATATATTGGTATACTCGAAGAATAAAGAGGAACACAAGGAACACTTGCGCTTAGTTCTCGAGAAGCTCAGTGAACATCAGTTGTACGCCAAGTTTAGCAAGTGTGAGTTTTGGTTGAAGGAAGTTGGATTTCTTGGACATGTTATATCAGGGGAAGGTATAGTAGTAGACCCCACCAAGGTTGAGTTTGTCACTGAGTGGTTGGCACGCACCTCAGTTGAAGAGATCCATAGTTTTATGGGACTCGCAGGATATTACAGGAGGTTCATTGAGAATTTCTCCAAGATCGCGAAACCCATGACCGAGTTGTTGAAGAAGGACACCAAGTTCAAATGGACCGAGGAGTGTGAAGACAGTTTTCAGGAGTTGAAGAAACATTTGGTTACAGCCCCCGTGCTGATTCTTCCGGATATACGCAAGGACTTCCAAGTGTATTGCGACGCTTCTCGCTTATGACTTGGAGGTGTACTCACGCAAGACAGAAGAGTTGTTTCATATGCTTCACGACAACTTCGACCTCATGAGATAAATTATGCCACCCATGATTTGGAGTTAGCAGCCGTAGTGCATGCGCTTAAGACCTGGAGACATTTTTTGATTGGAAATAGATGTGATGTGTACACGGATGCACAAGAGTTTGAAGTACATTTTCACGCAGAAGGAGCTGAATCTCCAGCAGAGGAGATGGTTGGAGCTCATAAAGGATTATGATATGAAGTTGCATTATCACCCAGGGAAGGCCAATGTCATAGTAGACGCTTTGAGCCGCGAGAGTTATGCCAATACCCTTGTAAGCGGAGGATTACCGCAGGAGTTAGTCGAGAATCTCAAGGAGCTTCGTTTGGAGATAGTTCCAAGAGGTTTTGTGGCAACAATGGAGGTTCAGTATACATTATTGGGAAGGATTCGAGAAGCTCAGAAGGATGATAAGGAAATCGCTGAGATAAAGGAGAAAATGAGCAAAGGAAAAGCCAAGGGTTTCTGTGAGGATGAGAATGAGACCTTATGGTTTGAGGATCATATATATGTGCCCAATAATGCTGAGATCAGGAAGTTAATACTTCAGGAAGCTCATGACTTGCCATACTCGATTCCCCCTGGAAACACCAAGATGTATTTGGATTTGAAGGAGCGTTTCTCGTGGACGGGTATGAAGAAGGATATTGCCGAGTATGTATAAGTATGTGATGTATGTCAAAGAGTGAAGGCAGAACATCAGAAGCCGGCAGGATTGCTTCAGCCTATGCCGATATCCAAATGGAAGTGGGACAAGCTTGGCATGGATTTTATCACCGGATTGCCTAGGACCCGATCAGGATATGATTCTGTTTGGGTAGTAGTTGATCGCTTGACCAAGGTAGCTCACTTTATCCAAGTGAAAACCACCTATACAAACGCAAAGTTGGCCAAGATATATATGACCAGGATCGTATGTCTGCATGGAGTTCCGAGGACCATCGTATCAGATAGAGGAACATAGTTTACCTCGAAGTTTTGGAATCAATTGCACCGGACTTTGGGTACTAGGATAGAGTTTAGTACAACCTTTCATCCGCAGACAGATGGACAGACTGAGAGAGTAAATCAGATTCTGGAGGACATGTTGAGAGCTTGTGCGCTAGATTACGGATCTAGTTTGGATGACAATTTGCCTTACGCAGAGTTCTCATACAACAACAGTTATCAGGTTAGTTTGAAGATGGCACCTTTCGAAGCTTTGTATGGAAGGAGATGCAAGACACCGTTAATGTGGGATGAAGTTGGAGACCGTTAGTTGTTTGGACCGGATTTGATCAAAGAGTCCAAAGAGAAGGTTAAGTTGATTCGAGATAGGCTGAAGGTAGCTCAGTCCAGGCAGAAGAGTTACGTAGATACCAAACGCAAGGAGGTAGTCTATGAGATTGGAGACCGAGCGTATCTTCGTGTGTCACCACTGCGAGGAGTTAAACGTTTTGGAGTTAAGCGAAAGTTAGCCCCGAGATTTGTAGGACCATATCGAGTGTTGGAACGTATGGGATAAGTCGCCTACAAGTTGGAGTTACCCGAAGGATTGTCAGGAGTTCATGATGTATTTCACGTTTCCCGGTTGAAGAAGTGCCACACAGAGATGGCCGATATTCCCTGAGAGATACAGTGCCCCTGGAAACAATTTAGTTGGAGAGTGATCTGACCTACGAGGAGAAACCCGTCAAGATTCTCGAGTTTGCCAACCAAGTTACGCGCAGTAAGGTTATCCAGTTTTGCAAAGTTCTATGGAGCCATCATACCGAGGATGAAGCCACCAGGGAATGAGAAGAAGACCTACGGAAAGAGTTGTTGATCCTAGAAATCCTAAGCAACTCAAGGACCCACAGAGAGAGTTGGGGATTTCATTATTTTCGTATTTAAATTTTATCAAATTTGAAGAGAGGATCATTGTGATTTTAAATTTTTTCTCTCCGAAATAATTCCAATATTAAAAATAAAAGAGAGGATAATATGACTTCTTCAAAAAGAGAGGAATATTGGAGGAACATTTTTAAAATAAAGTAAATATTTTATTTGGGATTTTATTGCTATTTTATTGAATTAGGTAAATATGCATTTTTCAAAATTGTATCTTTAGTCCAGAAAAATGTTCAATTTGTTCTAAATATTTTATTTAGACGGTGAAAATTGTTTTTTTTGGATTTTATTAGGAGTTTTTTCGGCGGAATTTATTTTAAAAAAAGGTTCCCGCCCGACTGGGCCGAAGGCCGAGCCGAGCAGGCCGGCCCGCCTGCGCCACTGCCTCCCCGCGCCGCGCAGTTGTGCCACCGTAACGCCGGCGGACTCCAACAGGAGTCCGAGTCGGACTCCTCTCGCCGCCACCCCTTGCCCAAGCCACTGCCCCCTCGAGGCTTTAAAAGCCAGACCCCGACCCCTTACTCGCCACCACCGCCGCCCGTCGCCTCCGCAACAGTAGCAGCAGTCGTAGCCGCCGCCGCCGCTTGCAGCCGCCGCGCCGTCGCGCAAAGAACAGCCCCGCCAGAGCCCCGCCCCCGCCGGAATCCCACCTCACTGCCGCCGGTCTTTTTTGACGAACCGGTATAAACCGCCGCTGTCACTCATTTTTTCTGTTTTTTGTTTTAGATCGAGTAGATCAGTTTTTTTGGTTCCGCTATTTAGCGAACGTTAACCCGAATGAATATGTTTGCGAATCGTTCGTTCGTTAGCCTTTTTCTTATTTTATTTTCGGCCAGGGACCTATTCACGATTATTTTTTTATCACAGATTAGCCCTTGATCTTCAAACCCTCGCAACTTTTTAACCGTTCATCCAAATCCAGTGAAACCAACGCCAAAATCTTCGCCTCGAACACGTCTTTCCAGCTAATCAACTTGAACATGGTTTTTAGAATTTTAAATTTGGTTGCAAGCAGATTTGAATTCGAACTTCTTTTGATTGCAGTTTGAGTTTCATAGCTCCGATTCGATTAATTCTTTTTGCATATTGAAGCTCTTAACTTGTACTTTCGATTTGGATCTTTTCACTTGAGTTTTAACCTTGCATCTATGCTTGAGTGCTTATGTATGCTATTGTTTACTTGCGGTAGAGTTACTTGAGTGCGAAGCGTGCTACTAGGAGTCACTAGGGTTTTCAGATCGTCGGTAAGGCAAGTAACACTTCGATCATACTTTTCATACCTAGTTTTTATGCATTAGTTTCAACCCTCAAACATTGCATGAGTAGTATTTTATAACACGTGGGTACTGGGAAGTAGTGATGAGGTAGTACCTATTGCCTTTATTTTCAAACCCTAGGAGTTACTTCTACGTTATTCTTATACTGTTATGCTTTGCTCGTAGACGTGGTTTGGTTGAGTGATCCATGACAGATGTGAGAGTTTTATTTAATGGTTAAACTTAAGGTGGCTACTTTAATACACATCTGGGTGGATTGGCTGAGGCACCCTGGAGAACCCAGTGGTTGTATGGGCACCTGGAGCAATCTAGTGTTGTCCTGGGATATCCCGGAGTACCCGTGTGATCATCCTACGGTTTTCCACCCAGGCTCAAAGGGATCATAAGATTATTCATGCTGGAAAATTCTGTGTGAAGCCACAAGCCATTATGGGCTCTGGCATAGTTGACTTAGTTGTGTGACCTCTTTCAGTAGTAGGCTAACAGATGTAGGGGATGTAGGTGGTACTGTCTACGCAGAGTAAAGAGTTAATGCTTCTGAAAGACTATGTCTCGGTCATCCATTTCTCAAACATCATGTAGTGCTAGAAAATCCAACGGAGGAGATCGAGTCTTGTGGGGAAAAGTGAGCAAACCTGTATAGAGTGTATAAACTAATCATGGTTAGCCGTGTCCCTGGTTATGGACATCTTGAGTATCTGGTACTTGAATTATTGATTTGATCATATCATTCTATTAATTAATTTGTTGGGTTGATGATTATTATATTGGGATTGAGTTGGAGGAACATTCTCAATAATTTCAACAAACTTTTTAGTTAAATAAAATCTATTCCTTTGTTGTAGGGAAAAATTAGCTTTCTGCAAAAATAACCATAGAGCCTCCACCAGCCAAATATGCATATAGATATAACTGCTATAAGTTCATTGCTCTACAGTGTTATTTTGCCAGCATATTCCATGTGCTGACCCGTTTCGGGCTGGAATGTATTATGTTGCAGACTTTTCAGACGAAGAGTAAGGTGCGCTAGGTCGTTGTCTTGCACTCAGCTATGCCGTTGGAGTTGATGGACTCACATTATCTTCCATGCCTTCCGCTGTTATCTTCATTAGATGGCCTTCAACCATATTATTGTAATAAGTACTCTCTTTTGAGATATTCAATGTAATAAGTGTGTGATTGAAACTCTGTTATAAATCCTTCAAGTACTGTCTGTCAGCATTACCGATCCAGGGATGGCACTTATGCACAGAGATTTGACCGTTTGAGGTCGGATCGCTATAGGGGATCCATCACCGGTGGCCATCTTCATCATCCCGATGCTCTCCATGACGAGGAGGGAGTTGTTCACCCTCGGGGCTGAGGGTATGTACCAGTAGCTATGTGTTTGATCTCTCTCTCTCTCGTGTTCTTGATTTGGCACAATCTTGATGTACCACAAGCTTTGGTATTATAGTTCGATCTTATGATGTTTCCCCCCTCTACTCTCTTGTAATGGATTGAGTTTTCCCTTTGAAGTTATCTTATCGGATTGAGTCTTTAAAGATTTGAGAACACTTGATATATGTCTTGCATGTGCTTATCTGTGGTGACAATGGGATATTCACATGATCTACTTGATGTATGTTTTGGTGATCAACCTGCGAGTTCCATGACCTTGTGAACTTATGCATAGGGGTTGGCACACATTTTCGTCTTGACTCTTTGGTACAAACTTTGGGGCACTCTTTGAAGTTCTTTGTGTTGGTTGAATAGATGAATCTGAGATTGTGTGATGCATATCATATAATCATACCCACGGATACTTGAGGTGACAATGGAGTATCTAGGTGACATTAGGGTTTGGGTTGATTTGTGTCTTAAGGTGTTATTCTAGTACAAACTCTAGGGTAGATCGAATGGAAAGAATAGCTTCGTGTTATTTTACTATGGACTCTTGAATAGATCGATCATAAAGGAAAACTTTGAGGTGGTTTCGTACCTTACAATAATCTCTTCATTTGTTCTCCGCTATTAGTGACTTTGGAGTGACTCTTTGTTACATGTTGAGGGATAGTTATATGATCCAATTATGTTATTATTGTTGAGAGAACTTGCACTAGTGAAAGTACGAACCCTAGGCCTTGTTTCCTAGCATTACAATACCATTTTTGCTCACTTTTATCATTAGTTACCTTGCTATTTTTATATTTTCAGATTACAAAAACCTATATCTACCATCCATATTGCACTTGTATCACCATCTCTTCGCCGAACTAGTGCACCTATACAATTTACTGTTGTATTGGGTGTGTTGGGGACACAAGAGACTCTTTGTTATTTGGTTGCAGGGTTGTTTTAGAGAGACCATCTTCATCCTACGCCTCCCACGGATTGATAAACCTTAGGTCAACCACTTGAGAAAAATTTGCTACTATCCTACAAACCTCTGCACTTGGAGGCCAAACAACGTCTACAAGAAGAAGGTTGTGTAGTAGACATCAGGGTCAAGTCAATCACATCATTATCTAATGATGTGATCATGTTCATCAAATGACAACTCATGTCTATGGCTAGGAAACTTAACCATCTTTGATTAACGAGCTAGTCAAGTAGAGGCATACTAGTGACACTCTGTTTTTCTATGTATTCACACATGTACTAAGTTTCTGGTTAATACAATTCTAGCATGAATAATAAACATTTATCATGATATAAGGAAATATAAATAACAACTTTATTATTGCCTCTAGGGCATATTTCCTTCAGTCTCCCACTTGCACTAGAGTCAATAATCTAGATTACATTATAATCATTCTAACACCCATGGAGTCTTGGTGCTGATCATGTTTTGCTCGTGAGAGAGGCTTAGTCAATGGGTCTGCAACATTCAGATCCGTATGTATCTTGAAAATCTCTATGTATCCCTCCTTGACTTGATCGCGGATGGAATTGAAGCGTTTCTTGACGTGCTTGGTTCTCTAGTGAAATCTGGATTCCTTTGCCAAGGCAATTGCACCAGTATTGTCACAAAAGATTTTCATTGGAACCAATGCACTAGGTATGACACCTAGATCAGATATGAACTCCTTCATCCAGAATCCTTCATTTGCTACTTCCAAAGTAGCTATGTATTCCGCTTCGCACGTAGATCCCGCCACGACGCTTTGCTTAGAATTGCACCAACTGATAGCTCCACCATTCAATAAAAATACGTATCTGGTTTGTGACTTAGAGTCATCCGGATCAGTGTCAAAGCTTGCATCGACGTAACCATTTACAAAGAGCTCCTTGTCACCTCCATAGACGAGAAACATATCCTTAGTCCTTTTCAGGTATTTCAGGATGTTCTTGACCACTGTCCAGTGATCCACTCCTGGATTACTTTGGTACCTCCCTGCTAAACTTATAGCAAGGCACACATCAGGTCTGGTACACAGCATTGCATACATGATAGAACCTATGGCCGAAACATAGGGAATGACTTTCATTTTCTCTCTATCTTCTGCAGTGGTCGAGCATTGAGTCTGACTCAACTTCACACCTTGTAACACAGGAAAGAACCCTTTCTTTGCTTAATACATTTTGAACTTCTTCAAAACTTTATCAAGGTATGTGTTTTGTGAAAGTCCAATTAAGCGTCTTGATCTATCTCTATAGATCTTGATGCCCAATATATAAGCAGCTTCACCGAGGTCTTTCATCGAAAAATTCTTATTCAAGTATCCTTTTATGCTATTCAGAAATTTAGTATCATTTCCGATCAACAATATGTCATCCACATATAATATCAGAAATGCTACAGAGCTCCCACTCACTTTCTTGTAAATACAGGCTTCTCCAAAAGTCTGTATAAAACCATAAGCTTTGATCACACTATCAAAGCATATATTCCAACTCCGAGATACTTGCACCAGTCCATAAATGGATCACTGGAGCTTACACACTATGTTAGCACCTTTTGGATCGACAAAACCTTCTGGTTGCAACATATACAACTCTTCTTTAAGATATCCATAAAGGTATGCAGTTTTGACATCCATTTGCCAAATTTCATAATCATAAAATGTGGGAATTGCTAACATGATTCGGACGGACTTAAGCATCGCTACGGGTCATAAGGTCTCATCGTAGTCTACTCCTTGAACTTGTCGAAAACCTTTCGCAACAAGTCGAGCTTTGTAGACTGTAACATTACCGTCAGCGTCAGTCTTTTTCTTGAAGATCCATTTATTCTCTATGGCTTGCCGATCATCGGGCAACTCAACCAAAGTCCACACTTTGTTCTCATACATGGATCCCATCTCAGATTTCATAGCCTCAATCCATTTTGCGGAATCTAGTCTCATGATCACTTCCTCATAGTTCGTAGGTTCATCATGGTCAACTAACATGACCTCCAGAACAGGATTACCGTACTACTCTGGTGCAGATCTTACTCTGGTTGACCTACGAGGTTCGGTAGTAACTTGATAAAAAGTTTCATGATCATCATCATTAGCTTCCTCACTAATTGGTGTAGGAATCACTGGAACTAATTTCTGTGATGGACTACTTTCCAATAAGCGAGCAGGTACAACTACCTCATCAAGTTCTACTTTACTCCCACTCACTTCTTTCGAGAGAAACTCCTTCTCTAGAAAGGATCCATTCTTAGCAACGAATATCTTGCCTTCGGATCTGTGATAGAAGGTGTACCCAACAGTCTTCTTTGGGTATCCTACGAAGACACATTTCTCCGATTTGGATTCGAGCTTATCAGGTCGAAGCTTTTTCACATAAACATCGCAGCCCCAAACTTTAAGAAACGACAACTTGGATTTCTTGCGAAAACCACAGTTCATAAGGTGTCGTGTCAACGGATTTCGATGGTGCCCTATTGAACGTGAATGCCGTCGTCTCTAAAGCATAACCCCAAAATGATAGCGGTAAATCAATAAGAGACATCATAGATCGCACCATATCTAATAAAGTGCGGTTACGACGTTCGGATCATAGAAACTTAATTTTCTTGTTACGATGATTTTCCACTTCACTCTGAAATTCTCTGAACTTTTCAAATGTTTCAGATTTATGTTTCATCAAGTAGATATACCTATATCTGCTCAAATCATCTGTGAAGGTCAGAAAATAACGGTACCCGCCACGAGCATCAACACTCATCGGACCGCATACATCAGTATGTATTATTTCCAATAAGTCTGTTGCTCGTTCCATTGTTCCGGAGAACGGAGTCTTAGTCATCTTGCCCATGAGGCATGGTTTGCAAGCATCAAGTGATTCATAATCAAGTGATTCCAAAAGCCCATCAGCATGGAGTTTCTTCATGCGCTTTACACCAATATGACCTAAACGACAGTGCCACAAATTAGTTGCACTATCATTATTAAACTTATATCTTTTGGCTTCAATACTATGAATATGTGTATCACTACTATCAAGATTTAGTAAAAATAGACCACTCATCAAGGGTGCATGACCATAAAAGATATTACTCATCACTGGTGCGAATCGGTCCTAAACAAATGGTTTAAAACCCCTTTCCGCGATGGCATCTGGAAATGTCGCCAAGTGAGTGTGGGCAATAGGGGGGTCCTTCCCACACGACCCAGAAACCGTCGGGGATATGCCCTCCTGGCACACACGTTCGGCAAAATGAGGTCATGTGTGACCGGCGAGCGCTCTAAAAATAGAATTATATGGCGAAATTGTTTCCGGTCGCAAGTACATTCCACACAGTCAGTCCCCGCTAAACATTTTCGTTCGTATGTACATCCCACACAGTCGCTCCAAGGAAAACATTTCTATTCATAGGTACATCACACACAATTTTTCCTATTAAATCATTTGTTATAGAATTGCCATTGCACACGATATTAATAATTTTATCGTTTGCGTTATTGAATGCATCACACACGGTGCGTGGAAAGAAACTGTGTGGCAAAGGCTGTCCATCACACACACTTTTTATGTGATAAACATTTGCACAAGGTGGCCTAACGCAAATAGTTTTCAAGAGAAAGTCGTGTGTGCAGTGGAGATTGATCGCACACATAGTGGATCCTAGAAACATTTCGCTTTCGCAAACCGTGTGTGCAGTGGAGATTGATCGCACACATAGTGGATCGCACACATAGTTTTCAAGAGAAAGTCGTGTTTTCAAGAGAAAGGCTGTCCACGTATATCGCAGACGTTTCGCTTTCGCAAACCGTGTGCAGTGTAATCCCTATTTAATCCATAATTAATCCAATTAATCCCTAATTTGAAAATCAAATGTTATGAATTTTAAAGTAGGCAATCACTTATTTCATATCCAACCATGTTTATTACAAATATAGGTTCAACCATGAATCCATAATTCAATGCACAGGTACATATACTGAAGAACTACAGAAGCACCAAGTAAAGAATGATGAACCACAGTTGTACTAAAGACTGTAAAGAGAGAGGCGAAAGACATTCTGGTTGCTGGAGAAGGTGAAGCGGAATGCCCATATTGTGCTCTCCTCCATGCGTAAGGCGCACATGACTCTAGGCCAACCCCTTGTGATGGCTGCCCGTCCATCCTTCACTGTCTTCATTAGGACTTCTCGATGCTCATTGTAGTCTGGATGAAATACTTTAACCTTCATTGTGTGTCCACCAATCATGTACTTTGCAAGGTAATCTTGAGTGAACTGCTTCGGGAACCACTGGGAACAAAAAAGATTCAAACATTGTTGTCTAACAACTCATTATGGGCAGCAAAAAGAGAAGGCTGCAGAGTTTGTAGTTACCATCCTACAGCTCACTGTTGTGTTGGATAAAGCATAAACAAATAATTTTCTTGCCATCATTCGTATCTTTTTGCTAATAGTCCTTATCAGTTTCCTCACTTGGTGCTTCTTCATCAATATCTCATTGCCCCATACGCAAAAAGGGTCGATGCGTGGATCCTTGCCAAGGGCATATGTACCTAGAAGCAACAAGTAAATATTAGAAGCTAACTAGTGTCCAGGCCTGGATCTATATGCACTACATTATGGAATGACGGGGGGAGTACAAGCCGAGGGATGAAGCTAACCTCGGCGGAAAATGGTGGCCACTCCCGTTGTTGTCCTGCATAAGTAGTGGAAAGGCATGATAAGTACAACAACCTTAGCATCAAACAAATATAGCAAAGGTAAATAACATCATCTCCAAATGATAGCTTGAATGTGTTGGTTTCAGCATGCTGTTAAAGCATATATAAAATGGAAGGCAATGTTACCGACAGCAGGCTTAACAGCTATCAAATATTGCAATTCAAACTAGTATTGTTGAAAATGAATACCCCTTCCGTTCTGAATTACTTGTCGCAAGTATGAATGTATCTAGATGTATTTTAGTTCTAGATACATCCATTTCTGTGACGAGTAATTTGGAACGGAGGGAGTAGAACTTAGGTAATGCTTAAACATCACACTGGATAAATGTGTAAAACTAAAAATAAAGGGCATGTGTTAACTACACCAGGAATAACTGGAACCAAATATAGCCGTTCAAACTGGTATTGATGTAGTCGAGCGGCACAGCTTCGGCTTGCACATAATGAACCACACATTGTGAATGCCTGAAATAAATAAGGCATAAATGACCGGTATAACAACCAAATATAGCCATTGAAAACTGGACAGAGTCTCACTACAACCAACCTAACAAGAAAATACAGGTAAGCATGGCATATGCTTGAAAACTGAACAAATGCTCACTACAACCAACCTAACAAGCAGATAAACATAAACAAGGCATATACTTGATAACGGGAGAAATGCTAAAAAAGCAACTTAACAACCAAATACAGATAAACAAGGCATCTGCTTAATAACTGGATAAATGCTAAAAAAGCAACCTAACAACCAAATACAGATAAACAAGGCATCTGCTTGATAACTAGAGAAATACTCACTACAACCAAACTTAGAACCAAATATAGATAAACAAGGCATCTGCTCAATAACTAAAAAAATGCTCACTCTAACCAATCTAACAACCAAATACAGATAAACAAGGCATCTACTCACTATAAACAACCAAATATAGCCATTCATGAAACTAAAGTGGACAATTCATACTTAAACATCACATAGACCTATTGAACAATGCATTTTTGCATAATTGAAATAATTAAACACGACACAGTTAAAGCACCGCACGACAAATGCTATTACAACAAAGGGTACAGGTTGGCAAGCTAGAAAAGGTAATATTTGCTGATAGAATGTTGCCCCACATTTCATGGACGGGGTCCTTCCAGTCGGAAGAGCATAGACCCATGGTGTGCTCTATGATGTCACAGATGGGCTGTTTCACCTTGGAAGAACATTCGTGGGTGCCCTCCTCGTGGTCGGGATCGTGGTCGATGAGATATGACTTGGCAATTGAGGATCCCAAGCCGCCGTCGTAGAACGTATCCTTCAGAAGTGACAAAATGGGCTCATGGCGTATAAAGCTCGCAAATCCTTGACCGCTTGGTGGAGGAGATCAGCGGCAGGGCCATCGAAGAGATCGACAGTGGTTGAACTAGAGGGGTTGGGGTGGACCACTTAACCTGTGACATGGCCCGTGTGAAGCCGTCGGTGTGGATGAGCTTGATGTCGTAGCTAGATTTCCCGAGATACAGTAATACACTAGCCCAATGACATGAAGCCTTCAACATGGAAACATAGTCAACGTCTTCGCCGACTTCCGCAGCGACGTGTTGCTCCTGGATCGACAGGTCGGGGCGAATGGTGGCCACCTTGCCAACATCCGCTGGAGAGGCCATGATAAACCTCTTCTTGGCCGAATGCTCGTCGGGATCCCCGGGATACGTGGTCGAGCTTAAGCTATGACATTCTGGAGCAGGGGATGTGGATCTGGCGGGGAGGGACACCGCATGCCTCATCTAAAAACTCAAGGGAGTGGGGCAAGGGTGAAGTGGGGGAGAGGAAAACGAGAGGCAAATGGCAAATAATGTAATGCAGGAGATAAGGATTGTGATGGGTACTTGGTATGTTGACTTTTGCGCAGACTCCCTGGCAACGGTGCCAGAAATTCTTCTTGCTAGCTCTTGAGCACTGCGTTGGATTTCCCCGAAGAGGAGAGAATGATGCAGCAAAGTAGCGTAACTATTTCCCTCAGTTTTTTAGAACCAAGGTATCAATCCAGTAGGAGGCTACGTGCGAGTCCCTCGTACCTACACAAAAACAATAGCTCAACGCAACCAACGCGCTTAGGGGTTGTCAATCCCTTCACGGTCACTTACGAAAGTGAGATCTGATAGAGATGATAAATAATATTTTTGGTATTTTTGGTATAGAGATGCAAGGTGAAAAGTAAAAGGCAAAGTAAAAAAGCAAAGCAATAATAAAGTGATGGAGATTGATATGATCAGAAAGAAACCTGGGGGCCATAGGTTTCACTAGTGGCTTCTCTCAAGAGCATAAATATTCTTTGGTGGGTGAACAAATTACTGTTGAGCAATTGACAGAATTGAGCATAGTTGTGAGAATATCTAGGTATTATCATGTATATAGGCATCACGTCCGAGACAACTAGACCGACTCCTGCCTGCATCTACTACTATTACTCCACTCATCGACCGCTATCCAGCATGCATCTAGAGTATTAAGTTAAAAATAGAGTAACGCCTTAATCAAGATGACATGATGTAGATGGATAGTTTCATGAAATATGATAAAAAACCCATCTTGTTATCCTCGAGGGCAACAATACAATACGCACCTTGCTGCCCCTTCTGTCCTTGGGAAAGGACACCGCAAGATCGAACCCCAAGCTAAGCACTTCTCCCATGGCAAGAAAAACCAATCTAGTAGGCCAAACCAAACTGATAATTCGAAGAGACTTGCAAAGATAACCAATCATACATAAAAGAATTCAGAGAAGATTCAAATATTATTCATAGATAGACTGGATCATAAACCCACAATTCATTGGTCTCAACAAACACACCGCAAAAAGAAGATTACATCGAATAGATCTCCACGAGAGAGGGGGAGACCATTGTATTGAGATGCAAAAAGAGAGAAGAAGCCATCTAGCTACTAACTATGGACCCGTAGGTCTGAAGTAAACTACTCACACTTCATCGGAGGGGCTTGGATGATGATGTAGAAGCCCTTCGTGATCGATGCCCCCTCCGGCGGAGCTCCGGAAGAGGCCCCAAAATGGGATCTCGTGGATACAGAAAGTTGCGGCGGTGGAATTAGGTTTTTGCTCCGTATCTGATCATTTGGGGGTACGTAGGTATATATAGGAGGAAGGAGTACATCGGTGGAGCTTCAAGGGGCCCACGAGGCAGGGGGGCGCGCCCTAGGGGGGGCGCCCTCCACCCTCGTGACCGCCTCTTGGCTTTCTTGACGGAGGGTACAAGTCTCCTGGGTCTTATCTGATGAGAAAATCGCGTTCCGAAAGTTTCATTCCGTTTTGACTCCGTTTGATATTCTGTTTCTCCGAAACACTGAAATAGGCAAAAACAACAATTCTGGGCTGGGCCTCCGGTTAATAGGTTAGTCCCAAAAATAATATAAAAGTGGAAAATAAAGCCCAATATTGTCCAAAACAGTAGGTAATATAGCATGGAGCAATCAAAAATTATAGATACATTGGAGACATATCAAGCATCCCCAAGCTTAATTCCTACTCGTCCTCGAGTAAGTAAATGATAAAAACAGAATTTTTGATGCGAAGTGCTACTTGGCATAATTTCAATGTAAATCTTCTTAATTGTGGTATGAATATTCAGATTCAAAAAGATTCAAGACAAAAGTTCATGTTGACATAAAAATAATAATACTTCAAGCATACTAACAAAGCAATTATGTCTTCTCAAAATAACATGGCCAAAGAAAGCCATCCCTACAAAATCATATAGTCTGGCTATGCTCTATCTTCACCACACAAAGTATTTAAATCATGCACAACCCCGATGACAAGCCAAGCAATTGTTTCATACTTTTGACATTTTCAAAACTTTTTCGATCTTCACGAAATACATGAGCATGAGACATGGATATAACACTATATGTGGAATAGAATGGTGGTTGTGGAGAAGACAAAAAGACGGGAAGATTGTCTAACATCAACTAGGCGTATCAACGAGCTATGGAGATTCCCATCAATAGATATCTATGTGAGTGAGTAGGGATTGCCATGCAACAGATGCACTAGAGCTATAAGTATATGAAAGCTCAACAAAATAAACTAAGTGGGTGTGCATCCAACTCGCTTGCTCACGAAGACCTAGGGAATTTTGAGGAAGCCCATCATTGGAATATACAACCCATGTTCTATAATGAAAAATTCCCACTAGTATATGAAAGTGACAGAATGAGAGACTCTCTATCATGAAGATCATGGTGCTACTTTGAAGCACAAGTGTGGTAAAAGGATAGTAACATTGTCCTTTCTCTCTTTTTTATCTCATTTTTTTGTTTGGGCCTTCTCTTTTTTTATGGCCTCTTTTTTTTCGTCCGGAGTCTCATCCCGACTTGTGGGGAAATCATAGTCTCCATCATCCTTTCCTCACTTGGGACAATGCTCTAAAAATGATGATCATCACACTTTTTATTTTTCTTACAACTCAATACTTAGAACAAAATATGACTCTATATGAATGCCTCCAACGGTGTACCGGGATATGCAATGAATCAAGAGTGACATATATGAAAGAATTATGAACGGTGGCTTTGCCACAAATACGATGTCAACTACATGATCATGCTAGCAATATGACAATGATGGAGCATGTCATAATGAATGGAATGGTGGAAAGTTGCATGGCAATATATCTCGAAATGGCTATGTAAATGCCATAATAGGTAGGTATGGTGGCTGTTTTGAGGAAGGTATTTGGTGGGTGTATGATACCGGTGAAAAGTGCGCGGTATTAGAGAGGCTAGCAATGGTGGAAGGAAGGAAAGTGCGTATAATCCATGGACTCAACATTAGTCAAAAAGAACTCATATACTTATTGCAAAAATCTAGAGGTTATCAAAGCAAAGTATTACGCGCATGCTCCTAGGGGGATAGATTGGTAAGAAAAGACCATCGCTCGTCCCCGACCGCCACTCATAAGGAAGACAATCAATAAATAAATCAAGCTCCGACTTTATCACATAACGGTTCACCATACGTGCATGCTACGGGAATCACAAACTTTAACACAAGCATTTCTAAAATTCACAACTACTCAACTAGCATGACTCTAATATCACCATCCTCATATCTCAAAACAATTATCAAAAATCAATTTTTTTCTTAGTATTCAATGCACTCAAAAGAAAGTTTTACAAATCTTGAATACCAAGCATATTATTATTAAGCAAATTACCATGCTATTAAGACTCTCAAAATAATCTAAGTGAAGCATGAGAGATCAATAGTTTCTATAAAACAAATCCACCACTGTGCTCTAAAACATATAAGTGAAGCACTAGAGCAAAACTATAAAACTCAAAAGATATAAGTGAAGCACTAGAGTAAAACTATAGAGCTCAAAAGATATAAGTGAAGCACATAGAGTATTCTATCAAATTCCAAATTATGTATGGCTCTCTCAAAAGCTGTGTACAGCAAGGATGATTGCGGTAAACTAACAAGCAAAGACTCAAATCATAAAAGATGCTCCAAGCAAAACACATATCATGTGGTGAATAAAAATATAGCTCCAAGTAAAGTTACCGATTGAAGTAGACGAAAGAGGGGATGCCTTCCGGGGCATCCCCAAGTTTTGGATTTTAGGTGTCCTTAGATTATCTTGGGGGTTCCATGGGCATCCCCAAGCTTAGGCTCTTTCCACTCCTTGTTCCACGATCCATCAAATCTTTACCCCAAACTTGAAAACTTCACAACACAAAACTTAAAGTAGAAAATCTCGTGAGCTCGGTTAGCGAAGGAAAACAAAAGACCACTTCAAGGTACTGTAATGAACTCATTATTTATTTATATTGGTGTTAAACCTACTGTATTCCAACTTATCTATGGTTTATAAACTATTTTACTAGCCATAGATTCATCAAAATAAGCAAACAACAAACGAAAAACAGAATCTGTCAAAAACAGAATAGTCTGTAGTATTATGTATCTAGATCAAGATCTGGAACCCCAAAAATTCTAAAATAAATTTCTGGACGTGAGTAATTTATCTATTAATCCTCTGCAAAAAGAATTAACTAAATATCACTCTCCAAATAAAAACGACAGCAGTTCTCGTGAGCGCTAAAGTTTCTGTTTTTTTACAGCAAGTTCAACAAGACTTTCCCCAAGTCTTCCCAACGGTTCTACTTGGCACAAACACTAACTAAACACAAAAAAACAAAACCAAAACAGAGGCTAAATAATTTATTTTTTACTAAACAGGAGAAAAAAGCAAGGAATAAAAATAAAATTGGGTTTCCTCCCAACAAGCGCTATCGTTTAACGCCCCTAGCTAGGCATAACAAGCAAGAATAGATCTAGGTATTGCCATCTTTGGTAGGCAATCCATGAGTGGCTCTCATGATAGATTCATATGGTAATTTTATTTTCTTTATAGGGAAGTTTTCCATTCCCTTTTTTTAATGGAAATTGAAATCTAATATTCCCTTCCTTCATATCAATAATTGCACCAACCGTTCTAAGGAAAGGTCTACCGAGAATAATAGGGCAAGAAGGATTGCAATCTATATCAAGAACGATAAAATCTATGGGCACATAATAGCTATTTGAAACAATAAGAACATCATTAATTCTTCCCATAGGTTTCTTAATAGTGGAATCCGCAAGATGCAAGTTTAGAGAGCAATCATCAAAATCACGGAAATCTAGCAAATCACACATAGTTTTGGGAATAGTAGAGACACTAGCACCCAAATCACACAAAGCATAAAACACATAATCTTTAATTTTAATTTTAATAGTAGGTTCCCACTCATCATAAAGTTTTCTAGGGATAGAAACTTTCAACTCAAGTTTTTCTTCATAAGATTGCATCAAGGCATCAACGATATGTTTGGTAAAGGCTTTATTTTGACTATAAGCACGAGGAGAATTTAGCACGGATTGCAACAAGGAAATACAATCAATTAAAGAGCAATTTTCATAATTAAATTCCGTGAAATCCAATATAGTGGGTTTAGCATCATCTAGGGTTTTATTTCTTTTAATCCCACTTTTATCAATTTCACCATCAAGATCTGAATACTCCGAATTTTTAGAACGCCTTCTAGGTAAAGGTGGATCATATTCAGTCTCATCATTATCAAGATTAATATTGCAAAACAAAGATTTAATAGGGGACACATTAATAACTTTTAGATCTTCATCTTGATTTTCATAGGAATCCGATTTAGCGGTCATCTTATTGACTAAGGTAGCTTGCATATCCGAAATTCCAGCAGTTAATTTTTCAAGACGAGCAATTTGGGATCTTGTACCATCAAATTCTTTAGACATATCATCGAGCTCTTTATTCATATAACTCATAAAACCTTTTTGTTCCTTAAGCTCATTTCTAAAGAAATTATTATGCTCAAATTGCAAAACCATAAACTTCCTGACATTGTTTTCGATCTCCTCTAACCTTTTAAGGTGAAGATCACCGAATCTAGGAAGAGCCATCGCGACAAACAAGCAATCCAACACACGAGCAAACGAAGAGCAAACGGGTAAAAGAGGCAAATAGAGAGGAAGGATAGAGAGAGAGGGCGAATAAAACTAAAAGGGTGAAGTGGGGGAGAGGAAAACGAGAGGCAAATGGAAAATAATGTAATGCGGGAGATAGGGATTGTGATGGGTACTTAGTATGTTGACTTTTGCGTAGACTCCCTGGCAACGGCGCCAGAAATTCTTCTTGCTACCTCCTGAGCATTGCGTTGGATTTCCCAGGAGAGGAGAGGATGATGCAGCAAAGTAGCGTAAGTATTTCCCTCAGTTTTTGAGAACCAAGGTATCAATCCAGTAGGAGGCTACGCACGAGTCCCTCGTACCTACACAAAAACAATAGCTCAACGCAACCAACGCGCTTAGGGGTTGTCAATCCCTTCACGGTCACTTACGAAAGTGAGATCTGATAGAGATGATAAATAATATTTTTGGTATTTTTGGTATAGAGATGCAAGGTGAAAAGTAAAAGGCAAAGTACAAAGGCAAAGCAATAATAAAGTGATGGAGATTGATATAATGAGAAAGAGACCCGGGGGCCATAGGTTTCACTAGTGGCTTCTCTCAAGAGCATAAATATTCTACGGTGGGTGAACAAATTACTGTTGAGCAATTGACAGAATTGAGCATAGTTATGAGAATATCTAGGTATGATCATGTATATAGGCATCACGTCCAAGACAAGTAGACCGACTCCTGCCTGCATCTACTACTATTACTCCACTCATCGACCGCTATCCAGCATGCATCTAGAGTATTAAGTTAAAAACAGAGTAACGCCTTAAGCAAGATGACATGATGTAGAGTGATAATTTCATGCAATATGATAAAAACCCCATCTTGTTATCCTCGATGGCAACAATACAATATTTGCTTTGTTGTCCCTTCTGTCACTGGAAAAGGACACCGCAAGATCGAACCCAAAGCTAAGCACTTCTCCCATGGCAAGAAAAACCAATCTAGTAGGCCAAACCAAACTGATAATTCGAAGAGACTTGCAAATATAACCAATCATACATAAAAGAATTCAGAGAAGATTCAAATATTATTCATAGATAGACTGGATCATAAACCCACAATTCACCAGTCTCAACAAACACACCGCAAAAAGAAGATTACATCGAATAGATCTCCACGAGAGAGGGGGAGAACATTGTATTGAGATCCAAAAAGAGAGAAGAAGCCATCTAGCTACTAACTATGGACCCGTAATTCTAAAATAAACTACTCACACTTCATCGGAGGGGCTTGGATGATGATGTAGAAGCCCTCCGTGATCGATACCCCCTCCGACGGAGCTCCGGAACAGGCCCCAAGATGGGATCTCATGGATACAGAAAGTTGCGGTGGTGGAATTAGGTTTTTGCTCCGTATGTGATCGTTTGGGGGTACGTAGGTATATATAGGAGGAAGGAGTACGTCGGTGGAGCTTCGAGGGGCCGACGAGGCAGGAGGCACGCCCTAGGGGGGGCGCCCTCCTCCCTCGTGACCGCCTCGTGGATTTCTTGACGGAGGGTCCAAGTCTCCTGGGTCTTATCTGATGAGAAAGTCGCGTTCCCGAAGGTTTCATTCCGTTTGGACTCCGTTTGATATTCTGTTTCTCCAAAACACTAAAATAGGCAAAAAACAGCAATTCTGGGCTGGGCCTCCGGTTAATAGGTTAGTCCCAAAAATAATATAAAAGTGGAAAATAAAGCCCAATATAGTCCAAAACAGTAGGTAATATAGCATGGAGCAATAAAAAATTATAGATACGTTGGAGACGTATCAATACGCCGCGGCTACTAATTTTTTTAGTAATGGTGGGTGGAGATGGTGGTGGAGGAGGGAGGGCGACAATTCAAATGCCTCGAGTGCTAAAATTTTACTATAAGGGTTGTGCTGGAGGAGTGTGGGCGATGGTTGAAGTACGACATTTACTAAAATTTGGGTAAAGGAATTGATGCGGGACGGGAGTGCCCAAGATCGTGCACGGTCCAATAACAATATGTGTGTATGATAATAAGGAAAAGTGGCATGGATCCGTCGATTTTTGCAACGCTCAAGGCGGGTAGTTTGTTTTTTATATTTGTAGCTAGCTGGTCTATCGCACATGGTTCGTCCTAATTTCCAAATAAACTTACCCGCCTTTAGCTTCCACGGGTGGTGGTTTTACAACGCACTTGCATCGCACACGGTTAAGCCAGTACCTCCACCCTTCGCTCGTGCTTGCGCGGTCGTAGTGATTTCAGCGCACTTGCATCGCACACGGTTGAGCTAGTACTTCCACCTTAATTTTCTCGCGCTTGCGCGGTCGTGGTGATTCACATTGCACTTGTATCGCACACGGTTTAGATATTATACCCCGTGTCCATTGAGGATCATCAGAGTCTTCGCAGCAAAATATAACGTTAGGGAGGGTCAAAAGACAGCCACACCAACATGTGGCCCAAATATATATGAGTGAAAAGGGTGGTATGTGATGTTCAAAATTCCATGCACAACTTTGACCCCGCGGGCCCACGGTTGGGCGCCTCATTGAAGATCGATGAGAGGGGCCAGAAGTCAAGAACCATTTGGAAGTGGCCAAACATATGTACGAATATTGGGGATGTTTAAAACTTTAAATACACAATGCATAACTTTGGCGGCACCTGCCTCGCAAACCCGAAAGCACCCTAACAACCACCTAGCTAGGATATATATAATGACATAATGTTGTACCTAGCTAGGATGCTTGGCCCACCACCTCCCACTTTGTGTCAGCGGGGCGGATGCACGTAATGATCGATACTTTGGTCATACATGCATGTTGACATGACCTACCATAAGACGGACCAATGAATCTTTTGTTTGGTCAAACGACAGTTGTTGTTGTCGATAAACCGCTTGTGCCAATAGATTGAACCATCATAAACATCGCACTAGAGGGACCACAAAACCAGCACCTCTTGCTTGCGACCCAAAATGATGTACGTTGGGAAGGGGTGATGTGTGTTTTCAATATAGAATAATGTACAATTTAGATGTGGTGCCTACTGATAACCCACAAGTATAGGGGATCAATTGTAGTCTCTTTCGGTAAGTAAGAGTGTCAAACCCAACGAGGATCTAAAGGTAGAATAAATATTCCCTCAAGTTCTACCGACCACCGATACAACTCTACGCACGATTGAAGTTCGCTTTACCTAGAACAACAATAAAACTAGAAGTACTTTGTAGGTGTTTTTGGATAGGTTTGCAAGATAATAAAGAGCACGTAAATAAAAGCTAGGGGATGTTTTAGGTAAATAAGAAATAAAGTTAGTATAGCGAGTGTGGAATAGTGGTGGTAGGAGTTGCAAAATTGTCCGTAAGCATTTGACTACTTTACTAGACCGATAGCAAGTTTTATGTGGGAGAGGCCACTGCTAGCATGTCATCCCCGACTTGGAATTCTATGCACTTATGATTGGAACTATTAGCAAGCATCCGCAACTACTAGCGTTCATTAAGGTAAAACCCAACCATAGCATTAAGATATATTGGTCCCCCTTCAATCCCGTATGCATCAATTTCTATGCTACGTTGAAGTTTCTGTCACTCTTGCCCTCCAATACATAGTCCTATCCACATACAACTAACCCTATGGTGTGATCCACGCGAGCGCTCATATGATGGGCACCAAAGGACAGCAACATAACCACAAGCAAATTTAATCAATCATAGCAATTCATCAACCACCGTTAGGACAATGAAAATCTACTCAGACATCATAGGATGGCAACACATCATTGGATAATAATATGAAGCATAAAGCACCATGTTCAAGTAGAGGGTACATCGGGTTGCGGGAGAGTGAACCGCTATAGATAGAAGGGGGAAGGTGATGGATATGGTGGCGAAGATGGCGGAGGTGTTGGTGTAGATTGCGGTGATGATGGCCCCGGCGGCGTTCCGGCGCCACCGGAAGCGAGGGGGAGAGAGCCCCCCTCCTTCTTCTTCTTCCTTGACCTTCTCCCTAGGTGGGAGACGGGTTTCCCCTCTGGTCCATAGCCTCCATGGCTTGGGAGGGGCGAGATCCCCTCCCAGATTGGATCTGTCTCTCTGTCTCTCTCTTTTTCTGCGTTCTGGGATTCTGCCCTTTCACCATTCCGTATATATCCGGAGACCCGTAACTCCGATTGGATTGAAATCTTCGCTCCGAACTTTTTCCTAAAATTAGCTTTCTTGCGGCCAAAGAAGAGCAGTAACCGCCTTACGGGGGGAGCATGAGGGTCAGGGGCGCGCCCAGGGGGGGTGGGGCGCGCCCCCTGCCTCGTGGCTCCCTCGGGCACCGTCTCGCATTGATTTTCTTCCCATATCTCACAAATATTCCAAAAATATTCTTCGTTCGTTTTATCCCGTTTGGACTCAGTTTGATATGGATTTTCTGCCAAACAAAAAACATGCAACAAATAGGAACTGGCACTGGGCACTGGATCAATATGTTAGTCCCAAAAAATAGTATAAAAAGTTGCCAAAAGTATATGAAAGTTGTATAATATTGACATGGAACAATCAAAAATTATAGATACGACGGAGATGTATCAGCATCCCCAAGCTTAATTCCTACTCGTCCTCGAGTAGGTAAATGATAAAAAAAGATAATTTTTGATGTGGAATGCTACCTAGCATAATCTTGATCATTTATCCAATCATGGCATGAATATTAAGACACGAGTGATTCAAAGCAATAGTCTATCATTTGACATTAAGACAATAATACTTCAAGCATACTAACCAAGCAATTATGTCTTATCAAAATAACATAGCCAAAGAAAGCTCATCCCTTCAGAATCATATAGTCTGGCTATGCTCCATCTTCACCACACAAAGCATTCAAATCATGCACAACCCCGATGACAAGCCGAGCAATTGGTTCAAACTTTTTAACGCGCTTCAGCCTTTTCAACCCTCACGCAATACATGAGCATGAGCCATGGATATAGCACTATGGGTGGAATAGAATATAATGAAGGGGGTCATGTGGAGAAGACAAAAAAGGAGAAAGTCTCACATCGACGCGGCTAATCAATGGGCTAGGGAGATGCCCATCAATTGATGTCTATGCAAGGAGTAGGGATTGCCATGCAACGGATGCACTAGAGCTATAAATGTATGAAATCTCAACAAAAGAAACTAAGTGGGTGTGCATCCAACTTGCTTGCTCACGAAGACCTAGGGCACTTGAGGAGGCCCATTGTTGGAATATACAAGCCAAGTTCTATAATGAAAAATTCCCACTAGTATATGAAAATAACAAAACAAGAGACTCTCTATCATAAAGATCATGGTGCTAATTTGAAGCACAAGTGTGGAAAAAAGGATAGTAGCATTGCCCCCTTTTTATTTTTTATTTTTTGGGCCTTCTTTTTTTGGCCTTTCTCTCTTTTTTCTTTTATGGGATAATGCTCTATTACTGATGATCATCACACTTCTATTTATTTACAACTCAATGATTACAACTCGATACTAGAACAAAGATATGACTCTATATGAATGCCTCCGGCGCTGTACTGATACGTCTCGTTCGTATCTACTTTTCCAAACACTTTTGCCCTTGTTTTGGACTCTAACTTGCATGATTTGAATGGAACTAACCCGGACTGATACTGTTTTCAACAGAATTGCCATGGTGTTATTTATGTGCAAAAACAAAAGTTCTTGGAATGACCTGAAACTTCACGAAGATTATTTTGGAAATAATAGAAAATATTAGCAAAAGATCAAGACTAGGGGGCCCACGCCCTAGCCATGAGGGTGGGGGCGCGCTTGCCCCCCTGGGCGTGCCCCCTACCTCGTGGGCCCCCTAGAGCTCCTCCGACCTCAACTCCAACTCTATATATTCGTGTTCAGAGAGAAAAAATTAAAGGAGAAAGATTCATCACGTTTTATGATACGGAGCCGCCGCCAAGCCCTAAACTCTCTCGGGAGGGCTGATCTAGAGTCCGTTCGGGGCTCCGAAGAGGGGAATCCGTCGCCATCGTCATCATCAACCATCCTCCATCACCAATTTCATGATGCTCACCGCCGTGCGTGAGTAATTCCATCGTAGGCTTACTGGACGGTGATGGGTTGGATGAGATTTATCATGTAATCGAGTTAGTTTTGTTAGGGTTTGATCCCTAGTATCCACTATGTTCTGAGATTGATGTTGCTATGACTTTGCTATGCTTAATGCTTGTCACTAGGGCCCGAGTGCCATGATTTCAGATCTGAACCTATTATGTTTTCATGAATATTTGAGAGTTCTTGATCCTATGTTGCAAGTCTATAGTCACCTACTATGTGTTATGATCCGGCAACCCCGAAGTGACAATAATCGGGACCATTTCCGGTGATGACCGTAGTTTGAGGAGTTCATGTATTCACTATGTGTTAATGCTTTGGTCCGGTACTCTATTAAAAGGAGGCCTTAATATCCCTTAGTTTCTGCTAGGACCCTGCTGCCACGGGAGGGTAGGACAAAAGATGTCATGCAAGTTCTTTTCCATAAGCATGTATGATTATATTTGGAATACATGCCTACATTACGTTGATGAATTGGAGCTAGTTCTGTGTCACCCTAGGTTATGACTGTTACATGATGAACCACATCCGGCATAATTCTCTATCACCGATCCATTGCCTACGAGCTTTCCATATATTGTTCTTCGCTTATTTACTTTTCCATTGCTATTGTTACAATCACTAAAATACCAAAAACATTACTTTTGCTATCATTACCTTTTGCTACCATTACCACTACTATCATATTACTTTGCTACTAAATACCTTGCTGCTGATATTAAGTTTCCAGGTGTGGTTGAATTGACAACTCAGCTGCTAATACTTGAGAATATTCTTTGGCTCCCCTTGTGTCGAATCAATAAATTTGGGTTGAATACTCTACCCTCGAAAACTGTTGCGATCCCCTATACTTGTGGGTTATCAAGACTATTTTCTGGCACCATTGCCGGGGAGCATAGCTCTATTCTTTGAGTCACTTGGGATTTATATCTGCTTATCATTATGAAGAACTTGAGAGATCCAAAAACCAAGATTTATCCCTCAACTAGGAGGGGAGGTAAGGAACTGCCATCTAGCTCTGCACTTGATTCACCTTCTGTTTTGAGTAAGCTTGCGACACCTAAACCTGCTTCTGCTATTCATTCTGATATGTCGCATATTATTGATGATGCCACCTCTGCTATGCATGATACTTATAATGAAACTATTTCTATGCCTGATACTACTATGCCAATCGGTGAATTTCTTGATGAACAACTCGCTAGGGCTAGAGAGAATGAAATTAGTGAAACTGATAATACTGATGAAAGTGATTATGAAGGCTCTCCTAATAAATATGAATTACCTGTTGTGCCTGAGGGCTATGATAGAAGTGATCTTAAGAAATTATTAGCTAAGCTTAAACAAAAAACTCTGAATGTGTAACGCCCTCGATGCGGCTATATCTCCCACGTGTCGAAGCACGACTTAGAGGCATAACCGCATTGAAAGCAATGTCGCAAGTGAGGTAATCTTCACACAACCCATGTAATACATAAGGGAAAGAGATACATAGTTGGCTTACAATCGCCACTTCACACAATACATGAATAAAGCATTACAACATCCAAATACAATCAAGGTCCGACTACGGAACCAAAATAAAAGAAGAACCCCAAATGCGACACGGTCCCCGATCGACCCAACTGGGCTCCACTACTGATCAACTGGAAACGGAACAACACAAAGGACAAGATCTTCATCGAGCTCCTCCCGAGCTTGGTTGCGCCATCTGCACGGACTCATCGGCACCTGCAAGCTGGTTTTTGAAGTATCTGTGAGCCACGGGGACTCAGCAATCTGGCACCCTCGCGATCAAAACTATTTGAGCTTATAGGTAGGGTAAAAGTATGAGGTGGAGCTGCAGCAAGCGACTAGCATATATGGTGGCTAACATACGCAAATGAGAGTGAGAAGAGAAGGCAATGCACGATCGAGAAACTATGATCAAGAAGTGATCCTAGAACAACCTACGTCAAGCATAACTCCAACACCGTGTTCACTTCCCGGACTCCGCCGGAAAGAGACCATCACGGTTACACACGCGGTTGATGCATTTTAATTAAGGTCAACTTCAGGTTTTCTACAACCGGACAATAACAAATTCCCATCTGCCCATAACCGCGGGCATGGCTTTCGAAAGTTCAAATCCCTGCAGGGGTGTCCCAACTTAGCCCATGACAAGCTCTCACGGTCAACGAAGGATATTCCTTCTAGCGGGAAGACCCGATCAGACTCGGAATCCCGGTTACAAGACATTTCGACAAGGTAAAACTAAACCAGCAACACCGCCTGAATGTGCCGACAAATCCCGATAGGAGCTGCACATATCTCTTTCTCAGGGCACACTCAGATTGTCCTAGGTACGGGTAGGACAGCCCAGAGTTGCCCCTGGTGGCCACCGGCAGTTGACAGGTTGGACCAACACTCAGAGGAGCACTGGCCCGGGGGTTTAAAATAATGATGACCCTTGGGCGCGTGACCCCCAAGGGAAAATAAAAGGCTATGTGGCGAATGGTAAAACCAATGTTGGGCATTGCTGGAAGAGTTTTATTCAAGGCGAACTGTCAAGGGGTTCCCATTATTACCCAACCGCGTAAGGAACGCAAAATCTGGGAACATAACACCGATATGACGGAAACTAGGGGGGCAAGAGTGGAACAAAACACCAGGCATAAGGCCGAGCCTTCCACCCTTTACCAAGTATATAGATGCATTAATTAAATAAGATATATTGTGATATCCCAACAAGTAAACATGTTTCAACAAGGAACAACATCTCCATGTTCCAACAAGGAAAAAACTTCAATCTTCACCTGCAACTAACAACGCTATAAGAGGGGCTGAGCAAAGCGGTAACATAGCCAAACAACGGTTTGCTAGGACAAGGTGGGTTAGAGGCTTGGTTCAACAACATGGGAGGCATGATAAGCAAGTGGTAGGTATCGTAGCATAGGCATAGCAAAAGAGCGAGCATCTAGCAAAGCAAAGATAGAAGTGATTTCGAGTGTATGATCATCTTGCCTGAAATCCCGCAAGGAAGAAGAACGAGTCCATGAAGAAGACAAACGGACGTAGACGAATGGATCCTCAAAAACGTGACATTACCGGAATCAACCCGAAGAAGCAAACACCGGAAAGAAGCACACAACATAGTAAACAACCAACACATGAACATGATATGATATGCGGGATGCGGTATGCGATTTATATGCATGATTTTACAAGGAATGATTGAAACTGGCCTCAACATGGAAATCCAAGAGTGCCACTGGAAAGGTGAGGTGATTTCTGTTGAAATCGATATAAAGATCACCGGAATCGGATGCACGGTCAGGAAATGGCAAAGAATACAAATATGGCACCGGTCTGCGATAAACAACAAGTAGCCATCTAAATGCAACAAGCTAAGCATGCTACAACACTCAAACATGGCAACCAAATACATGGCAGGGATCCACTCATGATGTTTAACAAAAGATGAACACTGAGCTACGGCCAATTCATCCATTAACAGGTTCAAACAAGCATGGCAAAAATGCAAACGGTAAATAGGTTTCAGGCTTAGTGAAATTAACACGAGCCTGGAATTTCAGATCAGGTAGCACACTTTGGAGCATGAAAACTATATGCTACAGGTCCTGAACATGGCAAAGCAAGACATGGCATGGAGCTACTCAAAGAGCTTTAAAAAGTCCCTTAGTGACCTTGAGCCAAAAGTGATCATAAAATACAATTGCAAGCATGTGAACATGGCAAAAACATAAACAGATCACAGACTTAGAGAAAAACTGGAGCATGCAAATCTATTAACGAGTAGGCATGTTTACGAGCTCGATGCACTCACTACAGAGCAAGGCATGACAAACTAAGCATGCACCCATCAAGAATACACCACATACAAGCTAGACATGGCAATAACAATAACATAACATGCACGGATCAACTACAACATCATTGGCAAAATTGCTAACAAGTAGACAATCTGCCCAGATTCACGAAATAGCGAAAGTAGAGCTCGCTTGACTCAAGCTAGGGTGCTCCATAATTGCAAACAAAGACATGGATGGATAGAGCACTCTAATATTAAGAAAACATCCTTACTGATCATCCTCAAAAGAGGCACGGATTGCTAGGAAACAACATGAACATATGGCATATTGATAAAAACAGATCAAGGACTTAGTGGAATTGCTAAGTCCCTGAAAACAGCATTAACGAATGCACCACTTTGCAAGCTTCTGCTAGTCATCACACATGTCACAAAAATACATGGATAGCACCACTTGAAATATGGCATGGCATATAACAAAACACATGTAGAGCTCATGAGCATATCATGCACACATTAGACATGGCAAAAATGACAAATAGCTAATTGGAGCAGCAGATCTGACAATTATCTCAAATAGCACTCTTCCAACAGCATTTCAGGCATCAAGTTGAACTCAAATGAAAATGATGCATTGAGATGAAATGATGTGCTCTCTGAGACGAACATTTTGATATGCTACACGCGCAAAACGGAGCTACGGATGCAATGTTACGACGTGATGAACATGGGCATATGAAACATGGAAATCTCGGGGACTTAGCAGATTTTATACCTCCGAGAAACAGATCTAGGGTTTCGGGCACGGACTTCGAGGATCGCCGGAAATGGCCGCGGTGGTGGCTGGACTTGCTCATCATCGCTGGAGTAGGAGGAAGAGGCGGTGAGGAGGCAAGGAGGAGGCTGGCCGAAGTTGGTGGCGGTGCCAGCGTCCTCCGCGGCGATGTCCGGCGGTGGGAGACGGTCGGAGGCGGGGCGGCTCACGGTGGCTGGCCGGCGAGCCGGGCGCGAGGAGGCGGAGAAAGCGCCCTGGAGGCGGAGGCGGCGAGGAGGGCGGCGCGGCTGCGAGCTCGCGCGGCATCTCCGGGCAGCGGCGCTCGATCCGGGCCGGGCGGGCCCCGCCTGGGCTCCGCGGGCCGGCGGCGGGCGCGGGAGGAGAGAGAGGGAGGAGGCGCGCTGAGGTGGCGGGCGCTGGTTGGTTCGGGCGGCGGAGGAGGCGATGTGGCGGCGTCCGATTCGCCGGAGTGACGCGTCCGGCGGACATGTCCGGTGCGGGATGGACATGTCCGGCGGCGCGAGGAGGGAGATGGCTAGGGTTTCGGGGAAAAGATCCGAAAACGAAAATGAAGGGGTCTATTTATAGAGGTAGAGGGAGCTAGGAAGCTCCAAATGAGGTGCGGCTTTCGGCCACGTGATCGTGATCGAACGCTCTAAATGATGGAGAGGGTTTTGGTGGGTTTTGGGCCAAAATGGAGGGGTGTTGGGCTGCAACACACACGAGGCCTTTTCAGTCCCTCGGTTAACCGTTGGAGCATCAAACGAAGTCCAAATGGTACGAAACTTGACAGGCGGTCTACCGGTAGTAAACCAAGGCTGCTTGGAAAGTCTCGGTCCAATCCGGAAATGTTTAACCCCCACACATGAAAAGAAGGTAGAAATGACCACCGGAGGAGATAGGAGCGCCGGAATGCAAAACGGACAATGGGGAAAATGCTCGGATGCATGAGACGAACACGTATGCAAATGAAATGTGCATGATGACATGATATGCAATGCATGACACGCAAGCAATGACAAGGCAACAACAACGAATAACTGGACGACACCTGGCACATCGGTCTCGGGGCGTTATAGAATGCTAGAATGAAATATGATCCTGCTTATGCTACTTCACCTATCTTTGTTACTGATAAGGATTATGAATTCTCTATTGATCCTGATATAATTACTTTGGTTGAATCTGATCCTTTTTATGGCTATGAATCTGAAACTGTTGTGGCACATCTTACTGAATTAAATGATATAGCCACCCTGTTCACTAATGATGAGAGAACTCATTACTTTTATATCCTTAAAATATTTCCGTTCTCATTAAAGGGTGATGCTAAGATATGGTTTAATTCTATTGATCCTGGTTGTGTGCATAGTCCCCAGGATATGATTTATTACTTCTCTGCTAAATATTTCCCTGCTCATAAGAAACAAGCTGCCATAAGGGATATATATAATTTTGTGCAAATTGAAGAAGAGAGTCTCCCACAAGATTGGGGGAGGCTTCTCCAATTACTCAATGCTTTGCCTGATCATCCTCTTAAGAAAAATGAAATACTTGATATCTTTTATAATGGACTAACCGATGCTTCCAAAGATTACCTGGATAGTTGTCCTGGCTCTGTTTTCAGGGAAAGAACACCGGATGAAGCTTAAATTTTATTGAATAATATGTTGACAAATGAAAATAATTGGACACTTCCTGAGCTAGCTCTTGGGCCTATTTTTAAACCAACTCCGGAGAAAAGGGGTGTTCTTTTTCTCGGTCCTGAAGATATGCAAGAAGCAAAGAAATCCATGAAAGAAAATGGTATTAAAGCTGAAGATATTACGAATTTACCTCCTATTGAAGAAATACATGGTCTTAATTTACCGCCTATTGAAGAAACACATGGACTTTATAACCCGACACAGGTAGTAAAGGTAAATTCTCTCTATAGATATGATAAAGGTGAAATCCCATTCACCAAGTTTGCTAGCCCATTCTTAGATGAGGTTGATAAATTTATGGTTAAGCAAGAAGACTTTCATGCTTATTTTGGTAGAGAATTAAAATGCAGTTCTGATATGCTTGAACAGTTGGGTGATTATATGGCTAATGTCAAAGGTGAACTTAAACTTATTAGTAAACATGCTTCTATGGTTACCACTCAAGTAGAACAAGTACTTAAAGCTCAAAATGATTTGCTCAATGAATTGAATAGTAAGAATAAGGACTATGTTGTTAGAGTGGCTACTAGAACTGGTAAAATGACTCAGGAACCTTTGTATCCTGAAGGCCACGCTAAGAGAATTGAGCAAGATTCTCAGAGAAATAATATAGATGCACCTAGTCCTTCTAAAAGGAAGAAAAAGAAAAATGATAGAACTTTGCATGCTTCTAATGAACCTATTGCTGAAACACTTGAGAATCCAAATGATATTTCTATTTCTGATACTGAAACACAATCTGGTAATGAACCTGAAACTAGTGATAACGTTCATGATGATGCTCAACCTAGCAATGATAATGATATAGAAATTAAACCTGTTGTTGATCTTGATAACCCACAATCAAAGAATCAACATTATGATAAGAGAGACTTTGTTGCTAGGAAACATGGTAAAGAAAGAGAACCATGGGTTCAAAAACCCAGGCCTTTTCCTCCCAAACCATCCAAGAAAAAGGATGATGAGGATTTTGAGCGCTTTGCTGAAATGATTAGACCTACCTTTTTGCGTAAGCGATTAACTGATATGCTCAAAATGAATCCTTATGCTAAGTACATGAAAGAAATTGTTACTAATAAAAGAAAGATACTAGAAGCTGAAATTTCCACCATGCTTGCTAATTACACTTTTAAGGGTGGAATACCTAAGAAGTTAGGAGATCCAGGAGTACCCACTATACCATGCTCCATTAAAAGAAACTATGTTAAAACTGCTTTATGTGATCTTGGAGCCAGTGTTAGTGTTATGCCTCTCTCTTTATATCATAGACTTGATTTGAATAAGTTGACACCGACTGAAATATCTTTGCAAATGGCTGATAAATCAACTGCTATACCTGTCGGTATTTGTGAGGATGTGCCTGTTGTTGTTGCAAACGTTACTATTTTAATGGACTTTGTTATTCTTGATATTCCCGAGGACGATAGTATGTCTATTATTCTTGGAAGACCCTTTTTGAATACTGCAGGAGCTGTTATTGATTGCACCAAAGGCAATGTCACTTTTCATGTTAATGGTAATGAGCATAGGATACACTTTCCGAGGAAACAACCTCAAGTTCATAGTATTAATTCTATTGGAAAAGTTCCATCGATTATTTTTGGAGGTTTTGAATTTCCTCTTCCTACTGTCAAGAAGAAATATGATATTCTTATTGTTGGGGATGTGTATATCCCCGTTGAGGTAACCTAGTGTTATTCGAAAATTCTCCGGTTCCATGTTATTCGAAATGAGTTTGTTAACAAGACCTGATCAACCTTGTTAATGAATTCCTTTTTGATGAGCATGAGATGGATGAATTTAGAAGACACAACTCTCTGTACCCTCCTTTCACTTTCTGTTATTTATATTAAATAAAGTGAAAATAGTATTTTCTGTCTATTATCTGATTTATCCGTGCAATATAAAAATACACCAAAAATAAAAGTTCTCCAAATGCCCTGAAATTTAAATATGATTTTTTCTAGAATATATGAGAATATTTGGCACTGAGAAAACAGCAGGGGGGCATCCACCTGGCCACGAGGGTGGAGGGCGCGCCCCTTGCCTCGTGGGCCCATGGTGGCCCTCCTCCACTTATTCATGCACCCACACACTCCTTCTTCCTCCCACAAACACCATTATCCAGCTCAAGCACGAGTTCTAGCTCATTTTTCTACGATTTTCGATCTCCTTGCTCAAAGCACCTCTCACAAAACTGCTTTGGGGGATTGTTCCTTGGTATGTGACTCCTCCATTGGTCCAACTAGTTTTTGTTCTAGTGCTTTATTCATTGCAAATTTGTGCTGCCTAGGTGACCATGTTCTTGAGCTTGCATGTCAAATTTATATGGTTCCAAGTAGTTCTAATGCATGATACAGGCTCTAGGCACTTGTAGGAGTAGTTGCTATCAAATTTTTTGAGTTTGGTTTACTTTTATTTAAAATTACTAAAAATTTCAGAAATTTTTCAAAGGAAGAAATATGTTTAGGAAAATGTACCAAGGTGGTTCTTCAAGGAAACAAGGACCCAGGCTTGCAATGCATGATGCTGATGATGAGCCACCAAGGGACGCTCCAGTGCGGTCTTGTGAATGGCCTTCAGAGGACTTCATGGATCGAGCAGGAATTACAAAAGAGTTTAACGCATATTTGCGTAATGCTGATCTTGTGAGCTTCGAGGAAGAAAAGTTCCGTCGGTACCACTATCTCACTAGTTCCTTTGTGAGGAGGTTTGAATTTTCATCTTCACGCAATTCTCAAACTGTCCTGTTTGATCTTTATGAAAATTCTTACACTACGGACTTAGAGGATTTTACCACTGCTTGCAAACATCCACAATGGGGTAGTATCAGGGATCCTCGCAAATATGAAATTAGAGATTTTCTTGCTACTATAACTGTGGGAGAATCTGGAGATATAACACAAGCTACCATAGGGAGCATTCACTTTCCTGCTATACATTATTTTGCTCTCTTCATAGGTAGATGCATTAATGGTAAAGATGAAGCATGTCACATGTGTGTCCCTGACCTCAGTATTCTTAGGAGTGCTGTGTTAGGAGATAAATCTTATAATTTGGGAGCCATTGTTGCATGTAGGTTGCATCTTAATAGATTTAATGGAGATTTCTTTGGTGGAATTTATGCAACCCGTATAGCTAATTTTCTTGGTATAACCATACGTGAGGATGATATTGAGTTGCCTCTTGCTTATTTGGATTATGAGGCTATGGTTCGTCATCATTTTGTTGAGAGGAATGATCAGTTCCTCCAGTACCGACTAATCTTTGATAGATGACGCACCTATCATGTCGCTCTCCCTGCTTCTACTTTCTTTGACTTTCAGGCAAAAGGGAGATATTTTATAACCAGAGAGGAGGCGAAAGAGTATAAGAGGAGGGCTGAGATAACTCGCCTCCAAGCTGCAGCCCATGATGCAATGAATGCTGCATCTCAGTACGACCCCAGCTACAACTTTGGATATCCGCTAGGCCATCTGTGGCATTAGACCAACTTAGGCCAAAAGCCTAAGCTTGGGGGAGTACGTATTTCTCGCCGACATTACATTCATGTTCACACACTCATTGCTAGATGTCGGTGCTCATAATTTTTCACTGTATTATCCATGCTAGTTTATTTCCTTTCTATTGCTTTCTTCTTGTGTGTTTAATAAACCTTAAGAAAAACAAAACAAAAAAAATTAGTTGTATCTTTCAATTAGTTTACTTTCCATGCTTGTAGTAGTAATTAAAAAGAAAACCCAAAAAGATTTCTTGTTCTTCTTTTGCTTCTTGGGAGCTTTCCCGTGTATGTAGTTTTATTTCTTTTCTTTTTTTGGGGGTCGATAGGAGAAGATCATGATTAAATTGTTGAAGTGGCTTTTATATGCATTATTGTTGATCTGACAAAAGAGTCCGTATTGCCTGGTCTTCTCCTGTTTATTAAATGCTTGCAGATTCCAGCTTAGTCCAATGCATGTGCACTATTATTATTATCCACATCGTTCGGTCATGCAAGTGAAAGGCAATTATCACGATATATGATGGACTAATTGAGATGAGAGAAGCTGGTATTGAACGAAATATGCCCTAGAGGCAATAATAAAGTTATTATTTATTTCCTTATATCATGATAAATGTTTATTATTCATGCTAGAATTGTATTAACATGAAAAATAATACATGTGTGAATACATAGACAAATAGAGTGTCACTAGTATGCCTCTACTTGACTAGCTCGTTGATCAAAGATGGTTATGTTTCCTAGCCATAGACATGAGTTGTCATTTGATTAACGGGATCACATCATTAGGAGAATGATGTGATCGACTTGACCCATTCCGTTAGCTTAGCACTTGATCGTTTAGTTTGTTGCTATTGCTTTCTTCATAACTTATACATGTTCCTATGACTATGAGATTATGCAACTCCCATTTACCGGAGGAACACTTCGTGTGCTACCAAACATCACAATGTAACTGGGTGATTATAAAGGTGCTCTACAGGTGTCTCCGAAGGTACTTGTTGGGTTTGCATATTTCGAGATTAGGATTTGTCACTCCGATTGTCGAAGAGGTATCTCTAGGCCCTCTCGGTAATGCACATCACTTAAGCCTTGCAAGCATTGCAGCTAATGAGTTAATTGCGGGATGATGTATTACAGAACGAGTAAATAGACTTGCCAGTAACGAGATTGAACTAGGTATTAAGATATCGATGATCGAATCTCGGGAAAGTAACATACCGATGACAAAGGGAACAACGTATGTTGTTATGCGGTCTGACCGATAAAAGATCTTCATAGAATATGTAGGAGCCAATATGAGCGTCCAGGTTCCGCTATTGGTTATTGACCGGAGACGTGTCTCGGTCATGTCTACATTGTTCTCGAACCCGTAGGGTCCGCACGCTTAACGTTACAATGACAGTTTCATTATGAGTTTATATGTTTTGATGTACCAAAGGTTGTTCGGAGTCCCGGATGTGATCACGGACATGACTAGGAGTCTCGAAATGGTCGAGACATGAAGATTGATATATTGGAAGCCTATGTGTTGGACACCGGAAGTGTTCCGGGTGAAATCAGCATTTTACCGGAGTACCGGGAGGTTACCGGAACCCCTCGGTAACATAATGGGCCTTAATGGGCCTAGTGGAGGAAGAGGAGAGGAGGCCAAGGGGCAGCCACGCGCCCCCCCCCCCCCCCCCCCCCCCGCAAGTCCGAATTGGACAAGGAGGGGGGCGGCGCCCCCCGTTTCCTTTCCTCTCTCTCTGTCTCTCCCTTCAATTCCTAGTCCAACATGGAAAGGGGGGAGTCCTACTCCCGGTAGGAGTAGGACTCCTCCTGGTGCGCCCCTTGCCTGGCCGCACCTCCTCCCCCTTGCTCCTTTATATACGGGGGCAGGGGGGCACCCCATAGACACAACAATTGATCATTGATCTCTTAGCCGTGTGTGGTGCCCCCTCCACCATATTCCACCTCGGTCATATCGTAACGGTCCTTAGGCGAAGCCCTGCGACGGTAGCAACATCATCACTGTCACCATGCCGTCGTGCTGACGGAACTCTCCCATGAAGCTCTGCTAGATCGGAGTTCACGGGACGTCATCGAGCTGAACGTGTGCTGAACTCGGAGGTGTCGTGCGTTCGGTACTTGGATCGGTCGGATCGTGAAGACGTACGACTACATCAACCACGTCGTGCTAACGCTTCCGCTTTCAGTCTACGATGGTACGTGGACAACACTCTCCCCTCTCGTTGCTATGCATCACCATGATCTTGCATGTGCGTAGGAATTTTTTTGAAATTACTACGTTCCCCAACAGTGGCATCCGAGCCTGGTTTTATGCGTTGATGTTATATGCACAAGTAGAACACAAGTGAGTTGTGGGCGATATAAGTCATACTGCTTACCAGCATGTCATACTTTGGATCACCGGTATTGTTGGATGAAGCGGCCCAGACCGACATTATGCGTACGCTTACGCGAGACTGGTTTTACCGCCGTGCTATGCACACATGTGACTAGCGGGTGTCAGTTTCTCCAACTTTAGTTGAACCAAGTGTGGCTACGCCCGGTCCTTGAGAAGGTTAAAACAGCATTAACTTGACAAACTATCGTTGTGGTTTTGATGCATAGGTAAGAACGGTTCTTGCTCAGCCCGTAGCAGCCACGTAAAACTTGCAACAACATAGTAGAGGACGTCTAACTTGTTTTTGCAGGGCATGTTGTGATGTGATATGGTCAAGACGTGATGAGATATAAGTTTTTGTATGAGATGATCATGTTTTGTTGAAAGTTATTGGCAATTGGCAGAAGCCTTATGGTTGTCTCTTTATTGCATAAGATGCAAGTGCCAAATAATTGCTTTACTTTATCGCTATGCGATAGCAATAGTTGCAAGAGCAATAGTTGGCGAGACGACCATGTGACGACACATTGATATAGATCAAGATGATGGAGATCATGGTGTCATGCCGGTGACGATGGAGATCATGACGATGCTTTGGAGATAGAGATCAAAGGCACAAGATGATGATGGCCATATCATGTCACATATTTTGATTGCATGTGATGTTTATATTTTATACATCTTACTTTGCTTAGTTATGACGGTAGCATTATAAGATGATCTCTCACTAAATTTCAAGATAAAAGTGTTCTCCCTGAGTATGCACCGTTGCCAAAGTTCGTTGTGCCCAGACACCACGTGATGATCGGGTGTGATAAGCTCTACGTCCATCTACAATGGGTGCAAGCCAGTTTTGCACACGCAGTAATACTCGGGTTAAACTTGACGAGCCTAGAATATGCAGATATGGCCTCAGAACACTATAGACCAAAAGGTCGAGCATGAATCATATAGTAGATATGATCAACATAATGATATTCACCATTGAAAATTACTCCATTTCACATGATGATCGGTTATGGTTTAGTTGATTTGGATCACGTGATCACTTAGAAGATTAGAGGGATGTATTTCTAAGTGGGAGTTATCAAGTAATATGATTAATTGAACTTAAATTTATCATGAATTTAGTCCTGGTAGTATTTGCATATCTATGTTGTAGATCAATAGCTCGCGTTATTGCTTCCCTATATTTTAGATATGTTCCTAGAGAAAACTAAGTTGAAAGATGATAGTAGCAATGATGCGGGCTGGGTCCGTGATCTGAGGTTTATCCTCATTGCCGCACAGAAGAATTATTTCCTTGATGCACCTCTAGGTGACTGACCTATTGTAGGAGCAGATGCAGACGTTATGAACGTTTGGCTAGCTCAATATGATGACTACTTGATAGTTTAGTGCACCATGCTTAACGGCTTAGAATCGGGGCTTCAAAGACATTTTTGAATGCCATGTAGCATATAAGATGTTCCAAGAGTTGAAATTGGTATTTCATACTCATGCCTGTGTCGAGAGGTATGAGACCTCTGACAGTACTTTACCTACAAGATGGAGGAGAATAGCTCAACCAGTGAGCATGTGCTCAGATTGTCTGAGTACTACAATTGCTTGAATCAAGTGGGAGTTAATCTTCCAGATAAGAGAGTAATTGACAAAGTTCTCTAGTCACTATGACCGAGTTACTAGAACTTAGTGATGAACTATAATATGCAAGGGATGACAAAAGTAATTCCCAAGCTCTTCGTGATGCTGAAATCGACGAAGGTAGAAATCAAGAAAAGCATCAAGTGTTGATGGTTGACAAAGACCAATAGTTTCAAAAAGGGCAAAGGGAAGAAAGGGAATTTCAAGAAGAACGGCAAGCAAGTTGCTGCTCAAGTGAAGAAGCCCATGTCTGGACCTAAGCCTGAGACTGAGTGCTTCTACTGCAAAGGGACTGGTCACTGGAAGTGGACTGCCCCAAGTATTTGGCGGATAAGAAGGATGGCAAAGTGAACCAATGTATATTGGATATACATATTATTGATGTGTACTTTACTAGTGTTTATAGCAACCCCTCGGCATTTGATACTGGTTCAGTTTCTAAGAGTAGTAACTCGAAACGGGAGTTGCAGAATGAACATAAACTAGTTAAGGGTGAAGTGACAATGTGTGTTGGAAGCAGTTCCAAGATTGATATGATCATCATCGCACACTCCCTATACTTTCGGGATTTTGGTGTTTGCGTTGATCATGAATATGATTTGATCATGTTTATTGCAATACGGTTATTCATTTAAGTTAGAGAAAAATTGATGTTCTGTTTACATGAATAAAAAACCTTCTATGGTCATACACACCAACGAAAATGGTTTGTTGGATCTCGATCGTAGTAATACACATATTCAAAATATTGAAGCCAAAAGAAGCAAAGTTAATAATGATAGTGCAACTTGTTTGTGGCACTTCCGTTTAGGTCATATTGGTGTAAAGCGCATGAAGAAACTCCATGCTGATAGGATTTTGGAATCACTTGATTATGAATCACTTGATGCTTGCAAACCATGCCTTATGGGCAAGATGACTAAAACTCCGCTCTCCGGAACAATGGAGCAAGCAACTGGCTTATTGGAAATAATACATACTGATGTATGCGATCCGATGAGTGTTGAGGCTCGCGGCGGGTATCGTTATTTTCTGACCGTCACATATGATTTGAGCAGATATGGATATATCTACTTGATGAAACATAAGTCTGAAACATTTGAAAAGTTCAAAGAATTTCAGAGTGAAGTGGAAAATCATCGTGACAAGAAAATAAAGTTTCTACGATCTGATCGCGGAGACAAATATTTGAGTTACGAGTTTGGTCTTCAATTAAAACAATGTGGAATAATTTCACAAATTCGCGCCACCTGGAACACCACAGCATAATGGTGTGTCTGAACATCATAACCGTACTTTATTGGATATAGTGCAATCTATGATGTCTCTTACCCGATTTACCACTATCGTTTCGGGGTTATGCATTAGAGACAGTTGCATTCACGTTAAAAAGGGCACCATCTAAATCCGTTGAGACGACACCATATGAACTGTGGTTTGGCAAGAAACCAAAGTTGTCGTTTCTTAAAATTTGGGGTTGCAATGCTTTTGTGAAAAAGTTTCATACTGATAAGCTTAAAACCCAAATCAGAGAAATGTGTCTTCATAGGATACCCGAAGGAGACAGTGTTGGGGAACGTTGCAGAAAACAAAAAATTTCCTACGGTTTCACCAAGATCCATCTAGGAGTTCATCTAGCAACAAGTGATCGCATTGCATCTACATACCTTTGTAGATCACGCGCGGAAGCGTTCAAAGAACGGGGATGAGGAAGGCGTACTCGACATGATCCAAATCACCGGAGATCCTAGCACCGAACGGACGGCACCTCCACGTTCAACACAGGTACGGTCAGCGTAACGTCTCCTTCTTCTTGATCCAGCAAGGGGGAAGGAGAGGTTGAGGAAGATGGCTCCAGCAGCAGCACGACGACGTGGTGGTGATGGAGCTGCAGTACTCCGGCAGGGCTTCGCCAAGCACTATGGAGGAGGAGGATGTGTTGGAGAGGGAGAGGGAGGCACCAAAGGCGTGGATTGAGAGGCCCTCCTTCCCCCACTATATATAGGGAGCCTAGGGGGGGCGCCGGCCCTAGGAGATGCAATCTCCTAGGGGGCGGCGGCCAAGGGAGGAATCCCTCCTCCCCAAGGTACCTAGGAGGTGCCTTCCCCCTTTGGGACTCTTACCTTCCTTATCTCTTGGCGCATGGGCCTCTTGGGGCTGGTGCCCTTGGCCCATATAGGCAAAGGCGCACCCCCTACAGCCCATGTGGCCCCCCGGGGCAGGTGGCCCCACCCGGTGGACCCCCGGGACCCTTCCGGTGGTCCCGGTACAATACCGGTGACCCCGAAACTTGTCCCGATGGCCGAAATAGCACTTCCTATATATAATTCTTTACCTCCGTACCATTCCGGAACTCCTCGTGACGTCTGGGATCTCATCCGGGACTCCGAACAACATTAGGGTTACTGCATATACATATCCCTACAACCCTAGCGTCACCGAACCTTAAGTGTGTAGACCCTACGGGTTCGGGAGACATGTAGACATGACCGAGATCGCTCTCCGGTCAATAACCAACAGTGGGATATAGATACCCATGTTGGCTCCCACATGCTCCTCGATGATCTCATTGGATGAACCACGATGTCGAGGATTCAAGCAACCCCGTATACAATTCCCTTTGTCAATCGCTATGTTACTTGCCCGAGATCCGATCATCGGTATCCCGATACCTCGTTCAATCTCGTTACCGGCAAGTCACTTTACTCGTACCATAATGCATGATCTCGTGACCAGACACTTGGTCACTTTGAGCTCATTATGATGATGCATTACCGAGTGGGCCCAGTGATACCTCTCCGTCATACGGAGTGACAAATCCCAGTCTTGATCCGTGTCAACCCAACAAACACTTTCGGAGATACCCGTAGTATGCCTTTATAGTCACCCAGTTACGTTGTGACGTTTGGTACACCCAAAGCACTCCTACGGTATCCGGGAGTTAAACGATCTCATGGTCTAAGGAAAAGATACTTGACATTGGAAAACTCTAGCAAACGAACTATACGATCTTATGCTATGTTTAGGATTGGGTCTTGTCCATCACATCATTCTCCTAATGATGTGATCACGTTATCAATGACATCCAATGTCCATAGTCAGGAAACCATGACTATCTGTTGATCAACGAGCTAGTCAACTAGAGGCTTACTAGGGACATGTTGGTGTCTATTATTCACACATGTATTACGATTTCCGGAGAACATAATTATAGCATGAATAAAGACAATTATCATGAACAAGGAAATATAATAATAATCCTTTTATTATTGCCTCTAGGTCATATTTCGAACAGACAGTTGGGTACACCTTCTATCACAAATTCGAAGGCAAGACATTCGTTGCTAAGAATGGATCCTTTCTAGAGACAGAGTTTCTCTCAAAAGAAGTGAGTGGGAGGAAAGTAGAACTTGATGAGGTAATTGTACCTGCTCCCTGATTGGAAAGTAGTTCATCACAGAAATCTATTCCTGTGACTACCACACCAATTAGTGAGGAAGCTAATGATGATGATCATGTAACTTCAAATCAAGTTACTACCGAACCTCCTAGATCAACCAGAGTAAGATCCGCACCAGAGTGGTACGGTAATCCTGTTCTGGAAGTCATTCTACTAGATCATGATGAACCTACGAACTATGAAGAAGCGATGGTGAGCCCAGATTCCGCAAAATGGCTAGAAGCCATGAAATCTGAGATGGGATCCATGTATGAGAACAAAGTGTGGACTTTGGTTGACTTGCATGTTGATTGGCAAGCAATTGAGAATAAATGGATCTTCAAGAAGAAGACTGACGCTGACGGTAATGTTACTGTCTACAAAGCTCGACTTGTTGCGAAAGGTTTTCGACAAGTTCAAGGGATTGACTACGATGAGACCTTCTCACCCGTAGCGATGCTTAAGTCTGTCCGAATCATGTTAGCAATTGGAGCATTTTATGATTATGAAATTTGGCAGATGGATGTCAAAACTGCATTCCTGAATGGATTTCTGGAAGAAGAGTTGTATATGATACAACCGGAAGGTTTTGTCGATCCAAAGGGAGCTAACAAAGTGTGCAAGCTCCAGCGATCCATCTATGGACTGGTGCAAGCATCTCGGAGTTGGAATATACGCTTTGATAAGTTGATCAAAGCATATAGTTTTATACAGACTTGCGGTGAAGCCTGTATTTACAAGAAAGTGAGTGGGAGCACTACATCATTTCTGGTAAGTATATGTATGACATATTGTTGATCGGAGATAATGTAGAATTATTCTGCAAAGCATAAAGGAATGTTTGAAATGAGTTTTTTCAAAGAAAGACCTCGGTGAAGCTGCTTACATATTGAGCATCAAGATCTATAGAGATAGATCAAGACACTTGATTAGTTTTTCAATGATTACATACCTTGACAAGATTTTGAAGTAGTTCAAAATGGAACAGTCAAAAAGGAGTTCTTGCCTGTGTTACAAGGTGTGAAGTTGAGTAAGACTCAATACCCGACCACGACAGAAGATAGAGAGAGAATGAAAGTCATTCCGTATGCCTCAGCCATAGGTTCTATAAAGTATGTCATGCTGTGTACTAGACCTCTTGTATACCTTGCCCTGAGTTTGGCAGGGGAGTACAATAGTGATGTCGGAGTAGATCACTGGACATTGGTCAAAATTATCCTTAGTGGAATAAGGATATGTTTCTCGATTATGGAGGTGACAAAAGGTTCATCATAAAGGGTTACGTCGATGCAAGTTTTGACACTGATCCAGATGACTCTGAGTCTCAATCTGGATACATATTGAAAGTGAGAGCAATTAGCTAGAGTAGCTCCGTGCAGAGCATTGTTGACATAGAAATTTGCAAAATACATACGGATCTGAATGTGGCAGACCCGTTGACTAAACTTCTCTCACAAGCAAAACATGACCACACCTTAGTACTCTTTGGGTATTAATCACATAGCGATGTGAACTAGATTATTGACTCTAGTAAACCCTTTGGGTGTTGGTCACATGACGATGTGAACTATGGGTGTTAGAATCATTACTATCTAATCTAGATTATTGACTCTAGTGCAAGTGGGAGACTGAAGGAAATATGCCCTAGAGGCAATAATAAAGTTATTATTTATTTCCTTATATCATGATAAATGTTTATTATTCATGCAAGAATTGTATTAACAGGAAACATAATACATGTGTGAATACATAGACAAACAGAGTGTCACTAGTATGCGTCTACTTGACTAGCTCATTGATCAAAGATGGTTATGTTTCCTAGGCATAGACATGAGTTGTCATTTGATTAATGGGATCACATCATTAGGAGAATGATGTGATTGACTTGACCCATTCCATTAGCTTAGCACTTGATCGTTTAGTTTGTTGCTATTGCTTTCTTCATAACTTATACATGATCCTATGACTATGAGATTATGCAACTCCCGTTTAACGGAGGAACACTTTATGTGCTACCAAACGTCACAACATAACTAGGTGATTATAAAGGGCTCTACAGGTGTCTCCGAAGGTACTTGTTGGGTTGGCGTATTTCGAGATTAGGATTTGTCACTCCGATTGTTGGAGAGGTATCTCTGGGCCCTCTCGGTAATGCACATCACTTAGGCCTTGCAAGCATTGCATCTAATGAGTTAGTTGCGGGATGATGTATTATAGAACGAGTAAAGAGACTTGCCGGTAACGAGATTGAACTAGGTATTAAGATACCGACGATCGAATCTCGGGCAAGTAACATACCGATGACAAAGGGAACAATGTATGTTGTTATGCGGTCTGACCGATAAAGATCTTTGTAGAATATGTAGGTGTCTTGTGGGGAAAAGTGCGCAAACCTCTGCAGAGTGTATAAACTAATCATGATTAGCCGTGTCCCCGGTTATGGACATCTTGAGTCTCTAGTACTTGGATTATCCTGTTGATCTCATCACGTTACTTTAAATTAAGTTTGTTGGGTTTAATGATGTTATTTAATTGGGATTGAGAATGCTGTCAACCATTCTCAATGTTCAACAACCACCATGATAGTTAAATAAAATTTATTCCTTTGTAGTAGGGAAAATTGGCTTTTCGCAAAAACTATAACCATAGAGCTTTTCCACCAGCCAAATATGCATGTAGTGATAGCCATTGTTCGTCATTTCTCTCTATGGTGTGAATTTGCCAGTACATTCAATGTACTGACCCTTTGTGGCTGCAACGTCTCATGTTGCAGGAATCTTATGACGAGTAAGTGATACATTAGGGTTACGATTTCTACACTCAACTTTGCCGTTGGTGTTGATGGGAATCCACAACCTTGTTACTTCCGCTATTTTGGATTGAGGTAATAGTATTTACGTTACTTTACACATGTGATTTACCTCTGTTATAAATCCTCGAGTACTGTGTGTGTCAGCATACCGATCTAGGGATGACACTTAAGCACAGAGACTTGATCCATTCGGGTCGGGTCACTACAAGATGGTATCAGAGCACATGTTGACTGTAGGACGTGACCCTAGCAACTGGCAAGCCCATAGCAAAGATTTTTCTCTACAACTTTCCCTTTCAAAAAGACCTTTTACCTCTCTTCTCTTCTGAGCTTATTCAAATATTCCCTTTTTGTGAGACCATACCCCTTTTCCCTTTTGACCACACGAAGATTCGACTAATGAGATGACTCCAAGAAGTACAAGATATTGGATAACTAAGACCGCTTCGGAATGAAGGGGATTTTACTGTGCATCTGAATAATGGAAACTACAACGATTGAAGACCGAAGACTAGGAGAATTTGAAGGCTCTGAAGAATTCCCAGATTTGTATGACCTAGGAAGGCTACCCTTATGGAACTTGGCAGACTACTGAAATTGTCAATGCCCGAGATCCAGGTGTATCGGAGAAAGACAGAAACAAGGAGCATGAGAACTCGAAGTTTTGAAAACCCTAATACAGGAGATATCAACTATGGAATGATAGCTCATGGGAATAACAAGAGCAGAAACACGGTTATCCGTGATGTCATCGCCCGTTGATGCTATTGTCATCGTGCTGAGTTAAGGATGCATTTCTTCAGAATGGATTTGATGGAAGAAGGCTGATGGAGCACCTATTAGTAAGATGAAGTTTTAACCTAGGCCGGTGTATCACTAGGATCTGGAGTAACACATCAAGAATTTTAAGATGGAGCTCCAGGAAGCTGTATTAGACAAGGAAGCATTTTGTGAAGAACTCAGGAACCAGAAGCTGAAAGTAGCCAAGCTGGAGGAGCTACAACCTCGAGATACCAGAGATCTGTCAGGAACTGAAGGACAGTAGGATCATGGTTCATGCCAAGGATGATGAAACCTAAAAGTTTGGGACGCAACTCCAGAATAATAAAGGACGTCATGAGAGACTTCGCATCAACAGAGATGATCTGGCAAAAGAACTTGAGAAGGACAAGCATGATCGGAAGAAGCCCATCAGAGATATGAACAAGGCTTGAAGAGTTTGGAGACGTTGAAGATTTATTGACCTTTAGAAGACCAAACCCCTGTTATATACGTACGTTAGATGCGATGTTTGTGAGCTGTCATTTGTTTGATGTTTTTCCCGACAGCCACAAATAAAATCTGTCTTTTCAAAACTTTTGTTTGTATTGTGTGTATCCCTCTCTATCTCTCTTATCTCACCCCAAACACATGGACCCAATAGAGGATGAATCAAGACGCTCTTGTATTTTCTAGACCGATGAGTCAATTGGAGACAGACCGATGGATTCAGAACATGGAGGATCACATGGAGAATAACCCTATAGTCGGAAAGGATATGACCCAGCATGCTCTTCAGTGCTTTGAAAGAGGTGCTGCTACTTGGTGGAGGATGTACCAAACCATAAATGGATGGCAAGGAGTAACCACTTGGAAAGAATTTAAGTTGACTCTGCCAAAGTCTCGGTTTCTATCCCAGAAGTTGAAGCCTTATGGAAAGGATATGAAGAAACCTTGTGCATGCAAGATTTGTGGAGAAATAGGACACACCCACAAAGAACACAAGGATGCATGCCCTAATTGTGAAGGAAGTCACCCAGTTGAAGAATGCCCAACTAGGCAGATCACTTGTTTCTTGTGTGAAGGGACTACCCACTATCCTGCTCAGTGTCACATTTACCCCATGGTACAACGAACCATCCAGCAGAAGAAAGAAGTAAAGAAAGGAGCCCTTATGGAAATTTTAGAAGAACCCGTGATGAAGGAAGATGTGGAGGACACACCTAAAGAGGACCTGAGTAAACCATGCACTAAGTCTTGCTATTCATGTGGAGAAGAAGGACACATCTCCCAGAATTGTATGAATGGCGATCTAGTAGAATTCCCGACGGAGGAAGTAGAGTATGACCCACGAGAAATAGAATCCATGATTGGAATGGAAAAGTCCAGTAAGAGAAACCGATTGGATTCCAGGAAGGACCTAAGTCATATCACCTGTTACAGGTGCAAGGAGTCAGGGCACTACCTCAACAGTTGCCCAAAAAGGAAACCTCGATACTTGTCAGAAGTAATATGTTTTAGTTGTAATGGAGCAGCGCACTTTGCCAGAGATTGTCCCAAAGAGAAGGAAACTTGTGCTAGGTAGTTGAGTTTGTAACAAAAGAAATGGAGTAGTAGAAGTGAGAACATTTTCTTTTATATTGAGGTGTTGAGTTGAGACATGTAATGGAAAAGCGAGAGGTTGTAATCAATTGAGAGTGAATAAAGTTAGCATCGTTGGTACTGATATGGATTTTATGAGTTGTTACTCTATGAAGAAGGATTTTGACCATTTTGAGGATATGAGAAATATGGTCTATGGAAGATTTGTGCATTTTAAGGGTGGTAGTACCCTGTAAGAACCGTTGACCCCTGGAAAAGATAAGGATACTCCACTGAGTGGATTTCGGACAAAATGAATATGAATTTTTGTCTCGATATGTGTGATACCCCAAGAGTGTGTGGGATGAAGTTGGAGACCGTTAGTTGTTTGGACCAACTGTGATCAAGGAGTCAGAAGAGAATGTTAAGTTTATTCGAGATTGACTGAAGGTAGCTCAGTCCAGGCAGAAGAGTTATACAGACTCAAAAACGCAAGGAGGTATTCTAGGAAATTGGAGATAGAGCATGTCTTCATGTGTTCCCTCTGCGAGGAGTTAAACGATTTGGAGTTAAGGGACAGTTAGCCCCGAGATTTGTAGGACCATACCGAGTTTTGGAGCATATGGGAGAAGTGGCGAACAAGTTGGAGTCACCCGAAGGACTGTCAGGAGTTCATGGTGTGTTTCACATTTCCCAGTTGAAGAAGTGCCATGCAGAGATGGCCAATATTCCCCTGTCAGGACGCTTGACCCTGGAAAGGATAATGATGTTCCACGAAGTAGAATATGGACTTCATAAGTATAAGTTTTATCTTGGTATGTGGGATATTCCACGAGGATGAAGAGATGAATTACTATTGGATATAAAGGAGGTATGATGTAGGAAATATGGATCAAGGGAAATTTCATGATGAGTCTGAGTAATCATGTCCTAGTTTGGTGCCAATAGAAGGAAGGAAGACAGTACAATTGGATGGATTTAAGAATACTAGGAAGTTGGAAGTTGGAATAATGATAAGTTGCCCGATGATAAGTTCAAGGATTACAAGTGATGAGATGGGCCATAACCCATAGGCCCCAGGACCTGCCAAGAAGCAAGCACACTCTTGCTGAAGGAAAAACCCTGGACGAAGTTACGATTTTATCAATAAGACAATTTTATAGGAGTAACGCAAAACCTGAGAGTTGTGAAGGAACGATAGATGTTTGTTTGACTTGCAGAATCAATGGATTATTCCGAATGAAGTTCGTGGACCAGAGAAATTCTGCAATGCTTGTGAGGATGACCGAGTGTTAGAACGCGAGATTCGCTAAACCGTATACAAGGTAATGATTTGGGTGTGGGATGGATTGATCACCATACCGACTTACTCTTATTATTCGCCTTGCTATGTGGGATTGTAAATCTGAGTGACTTACCTATAGTAAAGAGACGACGATCAAAACCCTATTTAAACTTAGAATGGTATAAGTATTTTTCCCTTGTACACGGCAGTTGTTGCCAACCGTAGGTTATGCGGTGAGGATCAACCAGACCCATTTCCTGTAGGAGAAACCATAAATGGTTGACCACCATGAGTTATCGATAGTTGTTTAGTAATGGCGCCAGACCCGTCAGCTAAGAAGACCCAGTCTAGGAAGAACCTTACCTAGATGAAAGACAGAAAAAAATTGTGGTAAAGGTTATGCCACCACCGGAAGAGCCTGGATAAAGAATTATCCTGAAGATCTAAGAAGACCGACACTGTTAACAATATGGATGAAGTATATGAGTTTCTAGGGAACCGCAACCATGCTTTTAAGGGAGGTAGCACCCCAGACCCCTGTGATGATCGATGGATTTTGAAGAGACCCCGAACATAACCTTTTCTTTCTAGCATCTCTGAATCTCGAGGACGAGATTCCTTTTAAGGGTGGTAGGTTTGTAACATCCCAAAATTCTAAATTTTGGAATGTTATAATAAATAGATAGATTTGATTGATTGTTTGATTGACTGTCTGAAAGTGAGTGAATTCAAACTTTTTGAAAGTTAAATGAGAGGGAATAAAAGGACTTTCCCAAACTTTCATATTTGCTTTCCGACCTCCATGAATTCAAATTATTTTCAAATACAAAACCCTTCAGCGAGATGATATGACTTCTTCCATTTAATTAAATGAAAGGGTATTTGAAAATAATTGAATTTCATTTGCAAATATTTCAATTCATAAACTTCATGCAGCTCAATGATTTTCATGAGAGAAGATAAAATGACTTCTTCAAATTATATGAAATATGAGTTAGGAGTTTCAAAGAATTAAATTCAAAATTCTTTCGAATTTATTTTCAATTTGGAGTTATTTGAGTTTTATTCAAATTACTTTTCTCCAAAATAAAAATACATGGAAAATAGGGTAACATGATTCCCTACAACAGAAAATTAGAGAAAAATTAATTTGAAATCATTTTGGTATTTCTAAAATGATTTTTGTTGGATTTTATTAGACCAGTAGCACTCTTTGAATTATCTGAATTTGTGTGAAATTTATTTAATGCTAGGAAAATGTTCATCTTGTAGAAAATCTTTTTCTGAAAATTTTGATATATTATATGCCTATATATACTAGTATTTATTTTGTTTTTATTATTTTTGTTTGTTTGTTTGCGTAAAAAAATGGTTTAAAAAAACTGTTTGGGCCGACCGAACTGGGCCGCGCCCAGCCCAGCCGGCCCAGCCGCCGTCTGCCTCCCGCGCGTCCGACTCCAGGCGGAGTCTGCCGCCGCCACGGTTCGCCGATGACGTCTCCCAGCCGAACTCCTCTGCCCCGACCCCTTCCCCAAGCCACCTCCTCGCCCCCCCTCTTAAATAGGCCGGCCTCGAGCCCCTGACGCCATCTTGCCGCCGCTCGCCCACGCACAGATCGCCGCCGCCGCTGCAAAGCCGCCGCCGCCACCGACGCCGCTTGCTGCGCACTCCGCCGTCGCCGCACCGAGCCGCGCCACCGCCTGCTCGCCTCGCCGCTGCCGCGCTGCTCGCCCACGCCGCTGCACTTCCCTCGCCGGAGCTGCGCCGGCCTCGCCGGAGTCCGTCGCTAATCGCCGCCGCCGGTTTTCAAAGAAAAACCGCCCGAACCGGTACAAACCGACCCGGTTTTGTTTTAGGTTTTCTTTTAGCTCAGTTTTCTTTGTTTTGATCAGTTTATTTATTAGGTTTAGTTAGTTAGTGGATGTTCGTCCGTTAGTACTTAGTAGCAAACGGTTTTCATCTTATAGGCTTCTGCAGCGAACGTTCGCTATTTAGTCTTTTCTTTTATTTCAGTTTTCGGCCAGGGACCCATTTGTTAATAACTTATTTGCAGAATAGCCCCTGGTCTTCAAAACACCGTAACTTTTTTCTCGTTAGTCCAAATTCAACGAAACCAACACCCACTCCTTCGTTACGATCTCCTCTATCCATTAATCCAACTCAAACATGTTTTTCAATAGTTTAAAATTTGAATTAGATCAGATTTGAATTCAAACTTCATTTGATCATAACTTGAGTTTCGTAGTTCCGTTTCAGTTGATTCTTTTTGCAAATTGAAGCTCTTGACCTAAACATTCCGATAAGGTCAAATTCACATAATTTTGGTAATGTTAGAAATTGTTTTAAGTTGCAAGAGCTATTTGCTTGGTTTTGATGTTTTCCGAATCGTCTTCTTCGATCTTTCTTATCTCTGAGTGATTGCATATGTGTGGTTACTATTGCTTGCTTACGATATATTGACCAGAGTGAGACGAGTAGATCTATCAAGAGTTTTGACTGCGAATCATCTTCATCAACATTGCAGGCAATTTCACATTTTGATCATATCCCCTTTCATACCCATTTTTTATGCATTAGTTTCACCCTCAAACATTGCATGAGTAGGATTGATAACATGTGGGTATTGGGAAGTAGTTGATGAGGTAGGAACCTATTGCCCTGCATCCAAACCTTGGGAGTTACTATTATGTTATGCTTACATTGCCATGCTATGCTCGTAGACGTGGATTGGGTTTGAGAGTATTTCATGACAGATGTGAGATTGTTAATTAATGGTTCAACTTAAGTTGGCAACTTTAATACACATCTGGGTGGATTGCTAGGGGAACCCTGGGGATATACCAGTGGACATGCCCGGACACCTGGGGAAATACCAGTGTTGTCCTAGGAGATCCCGGGGATATACCGTGTGATCATCCTACGGTCTGCCACCAAGGCTCAAAGGGATCATAAGATTATTCATGCTAGAAACTTCTGTGTGCAGCCACAAGCTATTATGGGCTCTAGCATAATTGATTAAGTTGTTTGAACTCTTATAGTGGTAGACTAGCAGATGTAGGGGTTGTAGGTGGAACGGACTACCCATCGTAAGGTGCAAACGCTTCTGAAAGACTATGTCTCGGTCATCCATTTCTCAAACACCTTGTAGTGCGAGAAATCCAACGGAGGAGATCGGGTCTTGTGGGGAAAAGTGCGCAAACCTCTGCAGAGTGTATCAACTAATCATGATTAGCCGTGTCCCCGGTTATGGACGTCTTGAGTCTCTAGTACTTGGATTATCCTGTTGATCTCATCACGTTACTTTAAATTAAGTTTGTTGGGTTTAATGATGTTATTTAATTGGGATTGAGAATGCTGTCAACCATTCTCAATGTTCAACAACCACCATGATAGTTAAATAAAATTTATTCCTTTGTAGTAGGGAAAAATTGGCTTTTCGCAAAAACTATAACCATAGAGCTTTTCCACCAGCCAAATATGCATGTAGTGATAGCCATTGTTCATCATTTCTCTCTATGGTGTGAATTTGCCAGTACATTCAATGTACTGACCCTTTGTGGCTGCAACGTCTCATGTTGCAGGAATCTTACGACGAGTAAGTGATACGTTAGGGATACGATTTCTACACTCAACTTTGCCATTGGTGTTGATGGGAATCCACAACCTTGTTACTTCCGCTATTTTGGATTGAGGTAATAGTATTTATGTTACTTTACACATGTGACTTACCTCTGTTATAAATCCTCGAGTACTGTGTGTGTCAGCATACCGATCCAGGGATGACACTTAAGCACACAGACTTGATCCATTCGGGTCGGGTCGCTACAACAGCGGAGGAGTCCTCAATATATGGTTTAACATAGGCATTAGAAGCATAATTATCATAACAATATTTAAGTATGGCAAAATTTTCAGATTAGTGAAGAGTAGCATCATACTTTCAAATCAAAGAAGCAATTTCATAAGCACCCTTGAAAGCAACAAATTCTTCAATTTGTTGAACATCATAGTAATTGTAAACACCCTTAGCATACGAAGACACGATTACATTATCACTAAACTTACATTGGTAGGGAAGGTGTTTCTTAGGGTCTTCAGAACAACAAGTAAAATCATAAATTTCACATAAATTCCAAGCATAGCATTGCAAACGATGAATTTGATCCAATAAAAGTTTCCCTTTTTTAGATAAGCGGTGTCGCACATAATAAGCATGCTCATCTAAATATTTTCCCTCAACTAAGCTAGTTGGGGTTTCAGCACGAGCACATAGGGATCAAAGATGATCCAGGTAAAAATCTTCAGGAGTGTGATAGATTTTGAGTGGTTCTTCAACCATTGGTGTAGCAGGTACAACTATTTTTTTGGTATTTTGCGTTTCCTACCCATAACTAAAGATAGAAAACAACTTAGAACAGCAAATAAAAACTACTTAGTGATAAAGCAAACAAGCACACACGATAATATTTACCCCACGCTATGACTCCCCAGCAACGGCGCCAGAAAAAGGTCTTGATAACCCACAAGTATAGGGGATCAATTGTAGCCTCTTTCGATAAGTAAGAGTGTCGAACCCAATGAGGAGCTAAAGGTTGAACAAATATTCATTCAAGTTCTATCGACCATCGATACAGCTCTACGCACGCTTGACATTCGCTTTACCTAGAACAAGAATAAAACTAGAAGTACTTTGTAGGTGTTTTTGGATAGGTTTGCAAGATAATAAAGAGCACGTAAATAAAAGCTAGGGTCTGTTTTAGGTAAAGAAGCAATAAAGTTAGTATAGCGAGTGTGGAATAGTGGCGGTAGGAGTTGCAAAATTGTCCCTAAGCAATTGACTACTTTACTAGACTGATAGCAAGTTTTATGTGGGAGAGGTCACTGCTAGCATGTCATCCCTGACTTGGAATTCTATGCACTTATGATTGGAACTATTAGCAAGCATCCGCAACTACTAACGTTCATTAAGGTAAAACCCAACCATAGCATTAAGATATATTGGTCCCCCTTCAATCCCGTATGCATCAATTTCTATGCTACATTGAAGTTTCTGTCACTCTTGCCCTCCAGTACATAGTCCTAACAACATATAACTAACCCTATGATGTGATCCACGCACGCGCTCATATGATGGGCACCAAAGGACAGCAACATAACCACAAGCAAATTAAATCAATCATAGCAATTCACCAACCACCGTTAGGACAATGAAAATCTACTCAGACATCATAGGATGGCAACACATCATTGGATAATAATATGAAGCATAAAGCACCATGTTCAAGTAGAGGGTACAGCGGGTTGCGGGAGAGTGAACCGCTGTAGATAGAAGGGGGGGTGATGGAGATGTTGGTGAAGATGGAGGAGGTGTTGGTGTAGATTGCAGTGATGATGATGGCCCCAGCGGCGTTCCGACGCCACCGGAAGCCAGGAGGAGAGAGCCCCCCTCCTTCTTCTTCTTCTTCCTTGACCTTCTCCCTAGGTGGGAGAAGGGTTTCACCTCTGGTCCATGGCCTCCATGGCTTGGGAGGGGCGTGAGCCCCTCCGAGATTGGATCTGTCTCTCTGTCTCTTTTTTTTTTCTGCGTTCTGGGATTCTTCCCTTTCACCGTTTCTTATATATCCGGAGATCCGTAACTCCGATTGGATTGAAACCTTCGCTCTGATTTTTTCCCGAAAATTAGCTTTCTTGCGGCCAAAGAAGAACAGTAACTTCCTTACGGGGGGCACGAGGGTCAGGGGCGCGCCCAGGGGGTGGGGCGCGCCCCCTGCCTCGTGGCTCCCTCGGGTACCGTCTCGCGTTGATTTTCTTCCCATACCTCGCAAATATTCCAAAAATATTCTCCGTCCGTTTTTATCCCGTTTGGACTCTGTTTGATATGGATTTTCTGCGAAACAAAAAACATGCAACAAACAGGAACTGGCATTAGGCACTGGATATATATGTTAGTCCCAAAAAATAGTATAAAAAGTTGCCAAAAGTATATGAAAGTTGTATAATATTGGCATGGAACAATAAAAAATTATAGATACGATGGAGACGTATCACCTACCTCTCGATAGAGAGAACAACCATGAAGGCAAGGTAGTTAAGGACGAGATACATACGCAGGGTTTGATGTAGGTCAAACCCAGCAATCCGAGCATCTGGAAGGGAATCCTGACAACGCATGAGCTCGCGTTTTGGTTGACCGACATTTGACGGTGACCGGCCCAAACATGAACTAGGAGGAATCCATTCATGGCAAACACATACCCCTCATTATCGGTTAAAGAGATGATATATATACACTTGGGGAGCCCACATATATCCGTGTCGTCACAAAAAACTGCATAAGGGAGACGTGGTCGATCAGAAGACCCCGTATACACTGCATGCGGCCCGAAAATATGTATGGGTACGATGGTGTATGATGTGTTTAAATTCCAAATGCACATCTTCGATGGGCCACGCCAAGTTCATTACAACCCGAACACCATACCCGACTCCAAGCCTGGTTCAATACCTATGATGTCAGTTTCCCAACTTCGAGGCGGCAGCGGGGGGGGGGGGGGGGGGTCGTCCCACGCATGCGCTCAAATTTTATTTGTCTATCATGGGACACATCGATATATATCTATACATCTATACACATGTATAGTGTGCGAATAACTATGAAAGTTGCTCATTGGATGAAGCCAATCTGACGGTACAGAGATGGCAAATCCGGGCACTACTGGCCGTTGGATATCATCTACATTCCACCAGATTCTGCCACATGTACAATCTAGAAGACTCCATGGTTGAACTTAAGCATAATGCACAAACCTCTAAACACAAGCACTTCTCCTTTGTTCTCTAGAATCCACCATATCTTAATTCCCAAACCTTTTTTTCTAAATGAATTGTCACTATTTGTTTTTACCTTTACAATGCACAATTCCGTGAATCTTAAAATAGTTTTTTTTACAAAACTAATTGATTTTGGATGAGATGAACTATAAGAATTAAACGAACATCTACAACATGCATATCTGGGAGAAGAGGCGGGAAACCAATGAGAGGAGTGGCGAGAAACGGTAGCCTGTTTTGAATGAAAACCTAGTAGAGAAGGAAGCGTGAGCTACACGACGCATGCGCAAAGTGCTTACCCATGTACTGCATGTGTTGTCGACAGGGCTCAGGGTTGCTGTTTGATTTGGGAGCATCCAACGGTGCACACATAGGATCCGTGGGGTTTGGGTTCTGGCCAGTCAGAACACAGGACTCAGATCGCGCGTGCACCGGGTGTTGGGGATATTACTACTAAGTATAAACCGGCCATGAGGGTCCGGGTCATGCCCACAATGAGTTAGTCATGTTTGAAGCCCATGAAGACAAGAAGTATGGTGCTTTACAGAGGAGATCTAACATGAAGGCCCAGGGCCCAAAGGCGAATTAGGGCCCGTAGACATAAACCGCCATATGATATGTAACTTATGTTGTAAGGCAAGGAAAGGTAGAAACCGAGCTGGGCACGTTTATGAGCCGGCCTCGGGATTCTGTAAACCACCGGGCGTCAACCTGTGTATATAAAGGGATGACCCGACGACGGTTTAGGGACAACAAACAATAACTCGAGAGCCAGGCAAAGCGGATTCGCTCCCTGGTCATCGGAACCATAGCAATTCCATCACAACTGGAGTAGGCTTTTACCTTCATCGTAAGGGGTCGAACCAGTATAATTCCTTGCGTCCTTTGTTCCGCTTTAACCCCTTTAAGCTAACCCGTCGCGATGGCTCCATGACTAAGTCCTCTCACTAGGACATCTACCGTGACAAAACCACGACAGTTGGCGCCCATCGTGGGGCTATCGCATGATGGTTTCCAGTTCTTGAAGGGCAGCTTCGAAGGACTCAATGGATACGCTGTGGGCCGGATAACCAAGAGTCGTCGTGGCAAGCTCTACATCGACGACGCAGGCTGGGGCCCCGAGGCCGGCTCGATTGAGTACGTGTATCGGGTCCCCTTTGGCGGAATACACGTTTTCATTGGCAAGATCGGCGAACCGGGCCCTGAGCCGGACATTGATACATCCATTTTGCATCATGCTTTTATATCGATATTTATTGCATTATGGACTGTTATTTCACTTTATGTCACAATACTTATGGCTATTCTCTCTTATTTTACAAGGTTTACATAAGGAGGGAGAATGCCGGCAGCTGGAATTTTGGGCTGGAAAAGGAACAAATACTAGAGACCTATTCTGCGCAACTCCAAAAGTCCTGAAACTCCACGGAACATCTTAAAATAAATAAAGAAAAATCCTCGCCAAAGATGAAGGCCAGGGGGCCCACACCCTGCTCACGAGGGTGGGGGGGGGGTGCACCCCCCTAGGGCGCGCCCCCTACCTCGTGGCCCCCCTGGTGGCTCTCCGACGTCCATCTTCTCCTATATGAAGTCTTTCGATGACAAAAAAATAAAGGAGGAACTTTTCGGGATGAGACTCCGCCGCCACGAGGCGGAACCTTGGCGGAACCAATCTAGAGCTTCGGCAAAGCTGTTCTGCCGGGGATACTTCCCTCTAGGAGGGGGAAATCATCACCATCATCACCACCAACGCTCCTCTCATCGGGAGAGGGTAATCTCCATCAACATCTTCACCAGCACCATCTCATCTCCAAACCCTAGTTCATCTCTTGTATCCAATTCTTGTCTCAAAGTCCGGGATTGCTGCTAGTAGGTTGCTAGTAGTGTTGATTACTCCTTGTAGTTGATGCTAGTTGGTTTATTTGGTGGAAGATCATATGTTCAGATCCTATATGCGTATTATTACCCCTCTGATTATGAACATGAATATGCTTTGTCAGTAATTACGTTTGTTCCTGAGGACAAGGGAGAAGTCTTGCTATGAGTAGTCATGTGAATTTGGTATTCGTTTGATATTTTGATAAGATGTATGTTGTCTAGCCTCTAGTGGTGTTATGTGAACGTCGACTACATAACACTTCACCATTATTTGGGCCTAGAGGAAGGCATTGGGAAGTAATAAGTAGATGATGGGTTGCTAGAGTGACAGAAGCTTGAACCATAGTTTATGCGTTGCTTCGTAAGGGGCTGATTTGGATCCACATGTTTCATGCTATGGTTAGGTTTACCTTAATACTTTTGTTGTAGTTGCGATGCTTGCAATAGAGGTTAATCATAAGTGGGATGCTTGTTCAAGTAAGAACAACACCCAAGCACCGGTCCACCCACATATCAAATTATCAAAGTATCGAACGTGAATCATATGATCGTGATGAAAACTAGCTTGATGACACTCCCATGTGTCCTCAGGAGCGCTTTTCCTATTATAAGAGTTTGTTCTGGCTTGTGCTTTGCTACAAAAAGGATTGGGCCACCTTGCTGCACTTTATTTACTTTTGTTACTTGTTGCTCGTTACAATTTATCTTATTACAAAACTATCTGTTACCACTTATTTCAGTACTTGCAGAGAATACCTTGCTGAAAACCGCTTATCATTTCCTTCTGCTCCTCGTTGGGTTCAACACTCTTACTTATCCAAAGGACTACGATAGATCCCCTATAATTGTGGGTCATCAAGACTCTTTTCTGGCGCCGTTGCCGGGGAGTGTAGCGCCTTTGGTAGGTGGAATTTGGTAAGGAAAAATTTATATAGTGTGCTAAAATTTACTGTCACTTGTTACTATGGAAAGTAATTCTCTGAGGGGCTTGTTCGGGGTATCTTCACCCCGTCCAGTAGAGCAAAGAGTTTCTCCTCAACCTACTGAACCTATTGAAAATGAAACTCCTTTTGAATTTCCTTCGCGTATGATGGAAAAACGGCTAGCTAACCCTTTTAGAGGAGATGGGACAAAGCATCCTGATGAGCACTTAATATATGTGGATTATTTAAGCTTGCAGGTATACCCGATGATGTTGCTAAGAAGAAGGTCTTCCCTTTATCTTTGAAGTAAGACACATTGATATGGTATAGGCTATGTGATGATATGAGATCATGGGACTATAAAAGATTGAAGTTGGAATTTCATCAAAAGTATTATCCTATGCATCTTGTTCATCGTGATCGCAATTATATATATAATTTCTGGCCTCGCGAAGGAGAAAGCATCACTCAAGCTTGGGGGAGGCTTAAATCAATGTTATATTCATGCCCCAATCATGAGCTCTCAAGAGAAATGATTATTCAAAATTTATATGCTCGGCTTTCTGATAACAATCGCACCATGCTCGATACTTCTTGTGCTGGCTCTTTTATGATGAAGACTATTGAATTCATATGGAATTTATTGGATAGAATTAAACGCAACTCTGAAGATTGGGACCTCGATGAAGGTAAAGAGTCAGGTATGACACCTAAGTTTGATTGTGTTAAATCTTTTATGGACACCGATATTTTCCGTAAGTTTAGCACTAAATATGGGCTTGACTCTGAGATAGTAGCTTCTTTCTGTGAATCTTTTGCTACTTATGTTGATATACCTAAGGAGAAGTGGTTTAAATATCATCCTCCCATAGAAGTAAAATTATCTGCACCTATTAAAGTTGAAGAAAAGATTGTCACTTATAATGATCGTATTGTTCCTACTTCTTATGTTGAGAAACCACCTTTCCCTGTTAGAGTAAAGGATCATGCTAAAGCTTCAACTGTTGTTCGTAAAAGCAATATTAGAACTTATACACCTCCTGAGAAGGTTAAAGTAGAACCTAATATTGCTATTGTTAAAGATCTCTTGTCTGATAATATTGATGGGCATGTTATTCAGTTCGAAGGTGAAACTGCTAGAATTGCTAAACCTTGTGTTAAAGATAAACATAGACTTGTGTAGGCGTGCCTGTTATTTCTGTTAAAATAGGAGATCATTGTTATCGTGGATTATGTGATATGGGTGCTAGTGTTATACCACATACTTTATACGAAGAAATTAAGGATGAAATTGCACCTACTGAGTTAGAAGGTATTGATGTCACAATTAAACTTGCCAATAGAGATACTATTTCACCAATTGGAATTGTTAGAGATGTTGAAGTCTTGTGTGGGAAAACTAAATATCCTGTTGATTTTCTTGTTCTTACTTCTCCACAAGATAGCTTTTGTCCCATTTTATTTGGTAGACCCTTCTTGAACACTATTAATGCTAGGATAGATTGCGAAAATAATGTTGTTACTATTGGCTTGGATGATATGGTTCATGAGTTTAATTTCTCTAAATTTAGTAAACAACATCGTGGGGAAGAATTACCTAATAAGGATGAAATTATTGGTCTTGCTTCTATTGCCGTACCTCCTAGTGATCCTTTAGAACACTATTTGCTAGACCATGAAAATGATATGTTCATGAATGAAAGAAGGGAAATAGATGAAGTATTCTTTAAATAGGAACCTATTCTGCAACACAATTTGCCTGTTGAAATTTTAGGGGATCGTCCTCCACCCAAGGGTGATCCCATGTTTGAGCTTAAACCGTTGCCTGATAATCTTAAATATGCTTATCTTGATGAAAAGAAGATATATCCTGTTATTATTAGTGCTAACCTTTCAGAGCATGAAGAAGAAAGATTATTGAAAACTCTGAAGAAGCATCGTGCTGCTATTGGATATACTCTTGATGATCCTAAGGGTATTAGTCCCACTCTATGTCAACATAAAATAAATTTGGAGGCGGACGCCAAACCAGTTCGTGATCCTCAACGACGTCTGAATCTCGTTGCTGATACTGAGTGGGTAAGTCCTGTCCATTGTGTCCCTAAGAAGGGAGGTATTACTGTTGTTCCTAATGATAAAGATGAATTGATTCCACAAAGAATTATCACAGGTTGTAGGATGGTAATTGATTTCCGCAAATTAAATAAAGCTACTAAGAAAGATCGTTACCCCTTACCTTTTATTTATCAAATGCTAGAAAGATTATGCAAAGATACACACTATTGCTTTCTAGATGGTTATTCTGGTTTCTCTCAAATACCTGTGTCAGCTAGAGATCAATCAAAGACTACTTTTACATGCCCTTTTCGTACTTTTGCTTATATACATATGCCTTTTGGTTTATGTAATGCACCTGCTACCTTTCAAAGATGCATGATGGCTATATTCTCTGACTTTTGTGAAAAGATTTGTGAGGTTTTCATGGACGACTTTTCCGTCTATGGCTCCTCTTTTGATGATTGCTTGAGCAATCTTGATCGAGTTTTGTAGAGATGTGAAGAAACTAATCTTGTCTTGAATTGGGAAAAGTGCCACTTTATGGTTAATGAAGGTATTGTCTTGGGGCACAAAGTTTCTGAAAGAGGTATTGAAGTTGATAAAGCCAAGGTTGATGCTATTGAAAAGATGCCATCTCCTAAGGACCTCAAAGGTATAAGAAGTTTCCTTGGTCACGCCGGATTTTACAGGAGGTTCATTAAGGACTTCTCAAAAATTTCTCGGCCTCTGACTAATTTATTGCAAAAAGATATACCATTTGTCTTTGATGATGATTGTGTAGAAGCATTTGAAATACTTAAGAAAGCATTAGTCTCTGCACCTGTTGTTCAGCCACCTGATTGGAATTTACCCTTTGAAATTATGTGTGATGCTAGTGACTATGCTATAGGTGTTGTTCTAGGGCAAAGAGTTGATAAGAAATTAAATGTTATTCATTATGTTACTAAGACTCTAGACAATGCTCAAAGAAATTATGCTACTACTGAAAAAGTGCATTTAGCAGTTGTATTTCCTTGTGATAAGTTCAAATCTTATATTGTTGATTCTAAAGTAACTATTCACACTGATCACGCTGCTATTAGATACCTTATGGAAAAGAAAGATGCTAAACCTAGACTTATTAGATGGGTTCTCTTGCTACAAGAATTTTATTTGCATATTGTTGATAGAAAGGGAGTTGAGAACCCCGTTGCAGACAACTTGTCTAGGTTAGAGAATGTTCTTGATGACCCACTACCTATTAATGATAGCTTTCTTGATGAACAATTAAATGTTATAAGTACTTCTTGTAGTACTCCATGGTATGCTGATTATGCTAATTATATTGTTGCTAAGTTTATACCACCTAGCTTCACATACCAGAAAAAGAAAAAGTTTTTCTATGACTTGAGACATTACTTTTGGGATGACCCACATCTTTATAAAGAAGGAGTAGATGTGTTATTAGACGTTGTCTACCTGAGCATGAACAGGAACATATCCTACGCAAGTGTCATTCCGAGGCTTATGGAGGACACCACGCTGGAGATAGAACTGCACATAAGGTATTGCAATCTGGTTTTTATTGGCCTACTCTCTTCAAGGATGCCCGTAAGTTTGTCTTGTCTTGTGATGAATGTCAAAGAATTGGTAATATTAGTAGACATCAAGAAATGCCTATGAATTATTCTCTTGTTATTGAACCGTTTGATGTTTGGGGCTTTGATTATATGGGACCTTTTCCTGCCTCTAATGGATACACACATATTTTAGTTGTTGTTGATTACGTTACTAAGTGGGTAGAAGCTATTCCAACTAGTAGTTCTGATCATAAACTTCTATTAAGATGCTTAAAGAAGTTATTTTCCCAAGGTTTGGAGTCCCTAGATATTTAATGACTGATGGTGGTTCACACTTTATTCATGGTGCCTTCCATAAAATGCTTGCTAAGTATATTGTTAATCATAGAATTGCATCTCCTTATCACCCACAGTCTAGTGGTCAAGTAGAGTTGAGAAATAGAGAGCTCAAATTAATTTTGCAAAAGACTATTAATAGGTCTAGAAAGAATTGGTCCAAGAAACTTGATGATGCATTATGGGCTTATAGAACTGCATACAAAAATCCTAAGGGTATGTCTCTGTATAAAATAGTTTATGGAAAAGCATGTCACTTACCTCTTGAACTAGAACATAAGGCATATTGGGCTATTAAAGAGCTCAACTATGATTTTAAACTTGCCGGTGAAAAGAGGTTATTTGATACTAGCTCACTTGATGAATGGAGAACCCAAGCTTATGAAAATGCCAAGTTGTTTAAAGAGAAAGTTAAAAGATGGCATGACAAAAGGATACAAAAGCATGAGTTTAATGTAGGTGATTATGTATTGCTATACAACTCTCGCTTAAGATTTTTTGCAGGAAAACTTCTCTCTAAATGGGAAGGCCCCTATGTTATCGAGGAGGTCTATCGTTCCGGTGCCATAAAAATCAACAACTTCAAGGGCACAAATCTGAAGGTGGTAAACGGTCAAAGAATCAAACATTATATCTCAGGTAATCCCATAAATGTTGAAACCAATATTATTGAAACCGTAACCCCGGAGGAATACATAAGGGACACTTTCCGGAACGTTTCAGACTCCGAAAAGGAATAGGTATGTGGTACGGTAAGTAAACCGACTCCAAAACAATTTTTAAGGCAATATCTCTCCGTTTTGGAATATTTAGAAAAATAGAAAAATAAGTAGCAGTCCGGGAAGGGCACGAGGGTGGTGGGAGCGCCCTACCCCCCTGGGCGTGCCCCCCTACCTCGTGAGCACCTCGTGTGCCTTCCGGACTCCATTTTCTGGCACGTTACGTATTTTGGTCGGTAAAAATTCATTATATATTCTCCCAAAAGTTTTGACTCCCGTATCACGCAAATATCCACTGTTTTCATTTCGAGCTGTCCCGTTGCAGATTAAATCAACATGTCTTCCCAGGATTCAGAAGGAGAAAGCTATGTGGATGATTACTTAGCAAATCCCAAGGTCTATGGAGATGTGGAACATGAGGGATGGACCACGGAGGAAGAAGAGGACTATGAACCCAAGGGGAAGGGGGAGACGAGCTCAGATGAAGATGAAACACTATTACCTCAACCTGGGGACATGCACGTGGAGTTCAAAAAGTCAAGTCTCCTTGATAGGGTAAAGAAACCCAAGTTCGAGTTTATCCCTTTTCGTCTCTTGCAGGAAAATAAGCAGGACCTATGCAAAAAGATATTAACCCTGGAGTGGGAGAGTGATGATCTGAGGGATCAAAATGCCGTCCTCAAGCACAAATTAAGGGAGAAGCCTAGGCCATCAACTAAGCCAACATCACCACCACCTTCTTCACCGACAAAGGAGACATAATCACATGGGTATGGGCACTCCCCTTGGCAACTGCCAAGCTTGGGGAGGTGCCCCGGTATCATATCACAATCACAACTCCTATCTTTATCGTTTTTCTTAGTTCAATCCTATTAGTAGTATCTTGATCTAGTAGAACGAAGTTTATGGTATGATCTAGTTTTTAGTTTTGCTTTTTGATCTCTCTATGTAATCAAGTCCATGAGCTATATATAATAAAGATTAGTGTTGAGTCAAAGGCTTGATTATTTTGCCATGATCTTGGGTGAATAAAAGAAAAGAGAAAAAGAATTAAAAGAAACAAAAGTGCATATTGATCTTATTGAGAGTAATGACTTCACATAGAAAGAGTATGATGATTAAAAGTTGTTGGGAGTTGGCAGACATAGTTTTGGTCATTGTTGCAATTAATAGGAAGTAATAAGGAAAGAGAGGTTTTCACATATAGATATACTATCATTGACATCTTTTATGATTGGGAGCACTCATTAAAATATGATATGCTAAAGAGTTGATGTTGGCCAAGGAAGACAACGTAATGAGTTATGTCTTTCTTATATCTGAGATAAAGTATGTTGTTATGGATCCTCTAACTTGTTGAGCTTGCCTTTCCCCCTCATGCTAGCCAAATTCTCAGCACCAAGTATAAATACTACTTGTGCTTCCAAATACCCTTAAGCCAGTTTTGCCATGAGAGTCCACCATATCTACCTATGGATTGAGTAAGATCCTTCAAGTAAGTTGTCATCGGTGCAAAGCAATAAAAATTGCTCTAAATATGTATGATTGATTGGTGTGGGAGAAATAAGCTTTATACGATCTTGTGATGTGGAAGTAATAAAAGCGACGGACTGCATAATAAAGGTTCATATCACAAGGGGTAATATAAAGTGACGTTCTTTCGCATTGAGATTTTATGCATCCAACCATAAAAGCGCATGGCAACCTCTGCTTCCCTTTGTGAAGGGCCTATCTTTTATTATTATCTTCTACTTTATGCAAGAGTCACGGTGATCTTCACCTTTCCCTTTTCATTTTATCCTTTGGTAAGCTCAGCATGTTGGAAAGAACATGATATATATATATCTAATTGGATGTAGGGGAGCATGAACCATTATTGTTGACATTACCCTTGAGGTAAAAGGTTGTGGGGAAAAACTATAAGCCCCTATCTTTCTCTGTGTCCGATTAAAACTCCGTAACTACAAGTATTGCGTGAGTGTTAGCAAATATGGAGGACTAAATGATAGTTGAGTATGTGGACTTGCTTTTTAGCTCTGACATAGACTCTTTCCGATGTTATGATAAATTGCAATTGCTTCAATGACTGAGATTATAGTTTGTCGGAGCCCAATAAGGTTTATGATTTATACTTTTGCATTGTGAATAGATCATCACTTGAACATAAGTAATCATATGACAAAATCTATATATGTTGCTGTTATGAGAATAATCATGATGCCTTCATGTCCGTATTTTATTTTTATCGACGCCTCTACCTCTAAACATGAGGACATATTTATTGTTATCGGCTTTTCGCTTGAGGACAAGCGAGGTCTAAGCTTGGGGGAGTTGATACGTCTATTTGCATCATGCTTTTATATCGATATTTATTGCATTATGGACTGCTGTTTCACTTTTTGTCATAATACTTATGGCTATTCTCTCTTATTTTACAAGGTTTACATAAGGAGGGAGAATGCCGGCAGCTGGAATTCTGGGTTGGAAAAGGAGCAAATATTAGAGACCTATTCTGCGCAACTCCAAAAGTCCTGAAACTCCATGGAACATGTTAAAATAAATAAAGAAAAATCCTCGCCAAAGATGAAGGCCAGGGGGGCCACACCCTTCTCACGAGGGTGGGGGGCGCCCCCCCCCCCCCCACTAGGGCGCGCCCCTACCTCGTGGGCCCCCTGGTGGCTCTCCGACGTCCATCTTCTCCTATATGAAGTCTTTTGATGAGAAAAAAATAAAGGAGGAACTTTTCGGGACGAGACTCCGCCGCCACGAGGCGGAACCTTGGCGGAACCAATCTAGAGCTCCGGCAGAGCTGTTCTGCCGGGGATACTTCCCTCCGGGAGGCGGGAAATCATCACCATCATCATCACCAACGCTCCTCTCATCGGAATAGGGAAATCTCCATCAACATCTTCACCAGCACCATCTCATCTCCAAACCCTAGTTCATCTCTTGTATCCAATTCTTGTCTCAAAGTCCGGGATTGGTGCTAGTAGGTTGCTAGTAGTGTTGATTACTCCTTGTAGTTGATGCTAGTTGGTTTATTTGGTGGAAGATCATATGTTCAGATCCTATATGCGTATTATTACCCCTCTGATTATGAACATGAATATGCTTTGTCAGTAATTACGTTTGTTCCTGAGGACAAGGGAGAAGTCTTGCTATGAGTAGTCATGTGAATTTGGTATTCGTTTGATATTTTGATAAGATGTATGTTGTCTAGCCTCTAGTGGTGTTATGTGAACATCGACTACATAACACTTCACCATTATTTGGGCCTAGAGGAAGGCATTGGGAAGTAATAAGTAGATGATGGGCTGCTAGAGTGACAGAAGCTTAAACCCTAGTTTATGCGTTGCTTCGTAAGGGGCTGATTGGGATCCACATGTTTCATGCTATGGTTAGGTTTACCTTAATACTTTTGTTGTAGTTGCGGATGCTTGCAATAGAGGTTAATCATAAGTGGGATGCTTGTTCAAGTAAGAACAACACCCAAGCACCGGTCGACCCACATATCAAATTATCAAAGTATCGAACGCGAATCATATGATCATGATGAAAACTAGCTTGACGATATTCCCATGTGTCCTCGTGAGCGCTTTTCCTAGTATAAGAGTTTGTACCAGCTTGTCCTTTGCTACAAAAAGGATTGGGCCACCTTGTTGCACTTTATTTACTTTTGTTACTTGTTGCTCGTTACAATTTATCTTATTACAAAACTATCTGTTACCACTTATTCCAGTACTTGCAGAGAATACCTTGCTGAAAACCACTTATCATTTCCTTCTGCTCCTCGTTGGGTTTGACACACTTACTTGTCGAAAGGACTATGATAGATCCCCTATACTTGTGGGTCATCAGACATCTGCACCGACATCGTCGAGACAGCTCAGCGTGCAAGACCTGCCCGAGTTCAGCCTGCCATAAAGCGAGCCTTCATGGGAGTCATCCACAGAGCGGAATCTGAGGATAGGTCGATATCTCGTGGGGAAACCGTCGTTTACTCTGATCACGAGTCTTCATCCAGAGAGACCGAGCCGCTGTATCAGCTGCATGATGGCCGGATTAGTGGCGGTTCTGATGGCGACATTATTCCAGACCTCTCTGATCCGCCGAGCCGAGTTGCAATTTTCATGGACGGTACACAGTCGGTGCAGCATTCTTCTACCGCAACAACAATGATTTCCGGATCAATAGCTGCAACACCCGCTGGGGCAGGAGGCCCCGCGCTGGCGCCGGTTCAGGTTGTGTCCGATTTATTCGACACTTTGGCAACGTTGCTGGCGGCTGAGGTTAATCTGGCGGATAAGGATCAACATAACGTGGGAATTGCAAAGGTGAAGGATCATATAGCTCAAGCCAAGATAGATCTGGTAGCAGAGAACACCAGGATGGCCGCAGAGCAGGCCGAGTTAGAGGCACATGCTTATCGGCTTATGCTGGATCAAAGCCATCAAATGATGTCATGAGGAGAAGGTACCGGTCTCACCTGCCTCCGGTTTACGAGGGAAGGAATCTCTTCAACACGCCAGGGGCAGGAACCAGCAACCAGCCAGTGGTAAACCGATTGGAGGCACCTGGAACGGGGGCGCCGGTTCAGCCGCGCGCGATAGATCTGCCTCGTCAGAAAAATATCCCATCACAGCACGTCTCAACGCCTCCGGGTCATTACTCGAACCCGTTGGATAACATCGTCTCCGCCGCTTCACGATTAGCAGCTCTCTCGATCGAAGGTGAGTCTCTAGTAGCAGTGGAAACATGACGGGCTAGAGAGCTCCTTCAGACAGCTTTGACCCAACAGCAGGCTTATTCATACATTCGCAAGAGGATTCATTCCACCCCCCCCCCCGTCCAAGTCGGAGCTACAACATGCATATTGATGAACCGGTCGTATCAAGCAGTGCGTGAAACCGTAACCCGCCGCGAGGGCATAACCCGGCGGGTGGCGGTGCTAATGCCCAGGATGTGGTGGATCACGGTCGAGCACGTCGAGAAGCCGAGTTAGCAGTGCAATACGCGGCTCGTCAGCTTACTCGGTTCGTCCGACCACTTCAGTGGAGCCAGGTGTGGTTTTCAGTTCTTTGGACGTGCCTTGCCTCACCCCGGCCTTACGTAATGTGCGGCTGCCCAAGGATTTCAAGGGTTCTCATAAGGTGCCCAATTACACTGCCGATTTACCCCCCGAATCCTGGGTCGAGAGCTATGAGATGGCAATGGAGATGCTGGATGTGGATGACGCGACATGTGCTAAGTACTTCACCATGATGCTAGAAGGAACGGCTCGTACCTGGCTGAAAAGTTTACCAGCTAACTCCGATGGGTCATGGGCTGAGTTAAAAAGCCGGTTTATCCAGAATTCCAAAGATACATGCAAGCAGCCCATGTCAATCATGGACTTAGCCGCCTGTGTTCAAGAGGAGGGGGAGTCTACAACCCATTGGGTAAAGCGAGTCTCAGCTATTTTGCATTCATAAGACTGCATCAATGCTGATACGGCAGTCTTGACATTGGAAGGCAATTGCCGGTTTATGCCTTTGAAATTGAAGTTAGGAAGGCTCAAGCGTCACTGCAATGACATGGGAATGCTTATGGCAACCCTGGTTAAGTATGCCGATTCGAATAGTACCAAGGACCCTGAGTCTGAGGATGAAAGGCCGGGCAAGGGGAAGAAGAATGGCAGTGTCAAGCGGCAGCAGCATAACCTGGCGGGTCATGGGAACAACGGTAAGCGCAAGGCAGATAATAGCTTGGACTTTGTGGCTAACACCAACACCCAGGATAATGGTCAGCACCGTAAGGATAAACCACCCCAGCGGGGTGGAGGATCGGGTCCCAATCTTGAGCGCTTGTTAAACCAGCCTTGCCCAAAGCACGGGTCGAAAGAAAGGCCAGCTACACACCTTTGGAAAGACTGCTTTATTATGCAGGAATTTAAGAATTCAAATCTTTTCCAATACGACCATGGACAGCCTAGCGGTTCATGTGGCAGTTCTCATGGGCCGGGTTATGGTGGAGGTGGCTCCGGTTCAGGATTTCAAGGCAACCAAACTGGACATGGCAATCAAGGCATTCAGGGCAACCAGGGCGATTATAATCATCAGGGGAATCAGCAGCAGCAACAATCGGGTTATCAGAGTGATCCGAAGCAGTTGAATAGTGGGCGGTAGCATGTCTTCACCACTAGCTTATGTAAGCACGACCAGAAGCTTCATAAAAGGGCAGTGAACTCCGTTGAACCAGCGGTGCCCCGTTACTTGTGCTGGTCCAAACAACCCATTTTGTGGAGTTGAGAGGATCATCCACCCCGGGTTGATAATCCGGGTCATCTGGCCTTAGTGGTGGCACCTCAGGTTGGGGGGTATAAGTTCACCAAGGTACTCATGGATGGAGGAAGCAGTATCAATATTCTTTACTATGAAACCTTTCGTCGCATGGGGTTGACAGATAAAAATCTGAAACCGTCGAACACCATTTTTCATGGTGTGGTGCCTGGTAAATCGGCGTACCCAGTGGGCAAGATAGCTCTAGAGGTTGCTTTTGGAGATGATCATGATTCAAGATCAGAGACATTGACTTTTTAAGTGGTGAAAATCAAGAGTCCACATCATGCCTTGTTTGGACAGCCGGCTTATGGTAAGTTCGTGGCAAGGCCCTGTTATGTTTATCTGCAGCTTAAGATGCCAGGTCATAAGGGGACAATCACAGTACATGGGAGCAGGAAGATTGCTTTGGAATGTGAAGAAGGTGATGCGGCTTATGTTGAGTCAGTTTTTGCAACGGAGGAGCTGAAGTTCTATAAGGACAATGTTGATCCGGCAGATATGACTTCTCTGAAAAAGCCAACTACAGAGCATGATCCAGCTTTGAAGTTTAAATCGGCTGAGGAGACTAAGTTGGTTGACTTTGTCCCTGGTGATTCATCTAGGCAGTTCAGCATCAGCGCTAACCTGGATCCAAAATAGGAAAGCGCGCTCATCAAGTTCGTCCGTGAGAACCGGGACATCTTCGCATGGAAACCTTCCAATATGCCATGTGTACCGAGGGAACTCGCTGAGCACACTCTTAATATAGATCCTAAATTTAAACCGGTCAGGCAGTTTCTCCGCCGCTTCAATGAAGAAAGGCGCAAGGCTATTGGTGAGGAGGTAGCCCGACTTTTGGTAGCAGGGTTTATTGTGGAGGTCTTTCACCCTGAGTGGCTAGCTAATCCGATGTTGGTACGTAAGAAGAATGGCGCTTGGCATATGTGTGTGGACTACATTGATCTGAACAAGGCCTATCCAACTGATCCCTTTGCTCTCCCTCGTATTGATCAAATCATTGATGCTACATCGGGTTGTGATCGTCTGTGTTTTCTGGACGCTTATTCTGGTTATCATCAGATCAAAATGGCAGTTAAGGACCAGGAGAAGACAACTTTTATAACTCCCTTTGGAGCCTTCTGCTATGTATCTATGCCTTTTGGGCTCAAGAGTGCCCAGGCGACTTATCAGTGTTGTGTACATAATTGTCTTCATAATCAGATTGGGCGCAATGTTCATGCTTATGTGGATGATATTGTGGTAAACTCCAGAGAGGAGGAAACATTGATAGATGACTTGAAGGAGACTTTTGATAACCTCCAAGTTTATAAGATGATGCTTAATCTGGCCAAATGTGTCTTTGGTGTACCGGCAGGCAAGCTCTTGAGTTTTTTGGTGTCTAATAGGGGCATTGAAGATAATCCGGAGAAGATCAAAGCTATTACATCCTTGGCTAAACCGGCGTGTATTAACGATGTTCAGCGTCTGGCGGGTCGTATTGCAGCATTGAGCCGGTTTATCAGCCGTTTGGGAGAAAAGGCAATCCCTCTGTATCAGATGATGAAGAAGACAGACCATTTCGCCTGGAGTGATGTTACCAATGAAGCCTTTGAGAGTTTAAAGCGGTAGCTAGCTGAGCCGCCTATCCTTGCTGCTCTTGTTATAAAGAGCCCTTGTTGTGATATGTGGCTGCTAATGCCCGGGCTGTTAGTGTGGCTATTGTTGTGGAGCGCAAGGAGGCCGGAAAGGAGTATCCGGTTCAAGGGCCAGTTTATTATATCAGCGAGGTGCTTATTGAGTACAAGCAGAGGTACCCACATTGGCAAAAACTGGTGTATGGAGTTTTCATGGCGAGCCGGAAGCTCAAGCACTATTTTCAGGGTCATCCTATCACTGTGGTCAGTTCTGCCCCCTTGGGGGATATCATCCAAAATAGGGAAGCAACTGCCTGGGTTGCCAAATGGGCCATTGAGCTTGGACCTCACGTGTTAAAATATACGCCTCGCACAGCAATCAAGTCCCAAGCACTTGTGGACTTCATCAATGACTGGACAGAGTTGCAGGCGCCGGAGGAAAAGCGAGATAACACTTATTGGACTATTCATTTTGATGGGTCCAGACAATTGGAGGGCTCGGGGGCTGGAGTCGTATTAACTTCCCCGCGAGGTGATAATTTTTTTTATGTTCTCCGTTTAATGTTCCCTTGCACTAACAATGCAGCTGAATATGAGGCCTTGCTCCATGGTCTTCGGATGGCTAAGGAGATGAATTTAAGCCGGGTTAAGTGCTTTGGTGACTCGGACCTGGTAGATCAACAAGTGTCTGGCACTTCAGATTCCAAGGATCCACTCATGGCAGCATATCGTCGAGAAGTAGATATTGTTGCAGGTCATTTCAAAGGTTATCAACTCGATCATGTGGACCGGCGAAAGAATGAAGCGGCGGACGCTTTAAGACATTTGGGTTCCCAACGTAAACCGGTTCCACCCAATGTTTTTCTGGATGCTTTGCATAACCCGTCGGTCAAGCTACCTACGGAGGAGGATTTGGCTGTTCCTGACCCGGAGGCTCAGTTAGTGGCAGCTCTTCATGTTACCAAGATTGGACGGTCCCATACTTGGCGTATATGAACCCGGGCGAGTTAGCAGAGGACGAAACTTTTGCCAGACAGATAATCTGGCGATCCAAGTCAATGACCATTATCAATGGGGAACTGCATCATTGCAATGTAACAGGGGCGTTTCAGCATTCTGTGTCTCCTCAAGAAGGCTGTGAGATTTTGCGTGAGATCCACGAAGGAGATTGTGGTCACCACGCCGGTTCAAAATCCTTGGTAGCTAAAGCTTTTCGTCATGACTTCTATTGGTTGACGGCTCATGCTGATGCTGAGCATTTGGTAAAGAGGTGTGATGGTTGTCAGAAGTTTGTCAAGAATTAAGGATGATTCCAATCACTTGGTCGTTTGCAACTTGGGGGCTGGATATGGTTGGGCCCTTTAAGAGGTCCAAGGACAATAAGACCCATCTTCTGGTGGCGGTTGATAAGTTCACCAAGTGGGTGGAGGCAGAACCAGTCAGTAAGTATGATGCAGCTACGGTGGTTCAATTCATCAAAAAGGTGATCTTTCGTTTTGGTTTTCCACACAGCATCATAACCGATAATGGTACTAATCTGTCCAAGGGTGCTATGGAAGAATTTTGTCAACGGGAGCACATACGGCTTGACGTGTCATCAGTGGCTCACCCCCAATCTAATGGTCAAGCAGAGAGAGCCAATCAAGAGATTTTGAGAGGCATCAAGCCCCGGCTTATGGTTCCTTTAAAGCGGACGCCGGGTTGTTGGTTGGGGGAGTTACCTTCTGTGTTATGGAGTATCAATACCACACCGAATAGATCTATGGGTTACACACCTTTCTTCATGGTTTACGGAGCAGAGGCGGTTCTCCCTAGTGACATCCGTCATGACTCGCCCCGTGTGGCGGCTTATCTTCAAGCTGATAATGAGAAAACACCTCAGGATTCACTTGACCTCTTAGATGAGGAGCGTGATATTGCAGCGGCTCGTTCGGCGATTTACCAGCAAGACTTGCGTCATTATCACAACCGCCGGGTTAAAATCAGAACTTTTCAGGAAGGCGATCTGGTGCTCCGGCTCATCCAGGATCATATTGATATGCACAAGTTGTCCCCACCTTGGGAAGGACCTTTTGTGGCGATCAGGAAGGCGATCTGGTGCTCCGGCTCATCCAGCAAAAATCTGCACAACGGATCATACTACCTTATCGATGTTCGAGAGCACAAAGATTCACGTAAATCGGAGGAGGAGACCCATCGACCGTGGAATATAGCTCATCTTCGGCCTTACTATACTTGAGCCACAGACTCTTCTTATGTACATAGTTATGACATTGTATATATTATGATCAATATAATAAACCGGAGCCTCAGCTAAAGCGGGGTCTTTGTTGTTTTTATTACATCATGTGTGGTTACATGGGGGCTTCTGTTTATAAAGCAGAGCTCTATTTCCCATTGATCCGGCTTATAAAGCCATATATATATAAAGTCACTTGGGGTCTTGGTCGTATTCGAACCATAGCTACACCTCCTGATCGGCATAAGGCCACTAGGGAAATCACTTGGGGGCTTGGTTGTATTTGAACCATAGCCACACCTCTTGATCGGCTTAAGGCCAAAAGGAAATCATGTGAGGGCCAAAGAGAGTGTTGCAAAAGCACAACTCAAACATAGGCACCCACTGAGCACAGCTCAAATGTTGCTTGGGGGCTCTTTGCTTCTCAAAGAACAAAGAGTTTGCACCCTTGCAATAGGCTATCAAGCCAGGCTTCGAAGCCAGGTGTATTCACCTAAAACCCCGGGTTATCCTGCCTTTTTAAGTAAGCCACTCCATCCAGGTAATCCTGGTATGACCCGTCAAACGTATGACAAGTCAATCTCATAGACCCTGAACTTGTCAAAGTTAAAACGACGATTGGTTAATGTGAGGTCCATCTTAAAAGGCTTTTTTAAATGGTTTAACTCAGTGGCCTGCCAGCCCATGAAAAGCCTCGATTTGGGCGTGGCAGCCCATGAAAATCCTCGCATGTTCTTCTTATGTTTTTATTTGCCAAAGTTCTTTCTCTTTTGATGAGGTTTATAATATCTTATGATAAACTGGCGTTTATTGACCCGGCTTGGCTTTCAATGATAAGTTGCAAGTAAATGATCAGTTATAATCCGACGTTTATTGACCCGGGTTGGCTTTCAACAATAAGTTGCAAGTGCATGATCAGTTATAATCCAGTGTCTATTGACCCGGTCTGGTTTCGAATACAAGTCACCAGCATTATATACGGATACACCGGTGTTTATTATAACCCGGTACGATTTTATCATAAACCGGCAAACCTGGAAGGAGTTATCAATCCTCAAGATTGGGGTTATCACCCTTAATATACAAAAGTTGGTCAACCAATGGTGTGATTCAATATCACAGGTATCATCTCTTCATCATCTTTGATTATTTTCAAAGTACAGCCTCGGTTATAAACCCCGGCTATATATATATTTGGGCATCATGACCCGTCCTGCAGTAAACCGCCAGGACACTTTCAACTTCTTGTATGCAGGAATACTTTGAATAACACCGCAACGGATTATGAACATAATATATCCTAAAGCATGATGGATTAACAGTATCAGGCAACATAAATATGCGCGATGGCATAACAGACCAAGTATTTTTGAACTAGCGTATTACAAGGCGCTTAATGCCCAAAAAAATTGTTTTCAGCAACTGTGGTAGTACACAGAAGGATAAACCGGCCTCCGGATTATGACTCGTCACCAGGATGACTTGACGACTGTGGATCGTCTTGCGCTGGTGCATCCTCCTCCTCTCTACCCAGTGGCTGGAAGTCAATGGTTGCCCAATCGATTCCAGTTAAGGCTTGGAACACAGCTTCATCGCTTATAAGGTTGGAGGGGTCAACATCAGGGGCATAGGTGTACTTACAGATTGGCGGAATAAGATCTTCCACATCATGTGTTGGCGCGGGAAGTCTTTTATGATCAGAATCATAAACCGGATGATAGTGACAGAGATCTGTTTCTTCAGCCAATTTGCTTGCTAAGGGGCGCATTTCCTTTGTCAACCTTCGAAGATCATCATGGTTAAACTCTGAACCGTCCTCTTTTATGCCAGGATAGCCGCTGCATATGTCCGACGAGTCAAGATCTGGTATCCATGCCTTAGCTCGGATTAGTGCAGTAAGCGCACCTGACCTTACAGCTGATCTTTTTAACTCGTCCAACCAGGCAGGCAGCATTGATAGCTTCTCAAGGGTTTCCTTTATTAAAGTTGGAGGAGGTTTGTTATGAGCAGCAGTGCAAATGGCCTGTTGGGCTCCAGAATATAACTTCTATATAAGAGTATAGGAAACCTTCAGCTTCATCCACATGTCAGATCCCAGATGGGTAATGCAAGTTCCTGTGTAATTGCGAGCATAAGTAAACCGGTAACTCATGAGATATTGTATGTTGAAAACTTTAGGTGAGGATACTTACCGAAAATAGCAGCGGTCATGGCATTTATGTGCCGCTTTAAACCGGTCAACTCTTCGGCCACCGGTTTAAACCGATAAACTTTATGGTTCATCATCAGCCCAAGAGGCAATCCACCACCACCACACTGGAGTAGGGTATTACACTACAACGGTGGCCTGAACCAATATAAACCCCGTGTCTTTCTGTGTTGTGAGTTTGTCGAGTTCGTCCGCGAGATCTTAGTGAGCTAGAGCGTAGATCGGTAGGAGGGAAAGACTTCGTGCGCACCCCAGTGTTCGAACCTTAAGGGTTAGCCTGAGCCCCACATCCGACATTTGGCGCGCCAGGTAGGGGTGCACCGCAGTTTCCCTTCCGTCAGTACGCTGCTCCGTCGCTCTGTCGTCTCGATGTCGGACGCTCGCCGTGCTCGAGCTGAGCGTCGGTCTGCCCTCGCCGCCCGCGTCGCTCAGACGGCCCCCGTCGGTGGTCCGCCTCGTCGTTCTCCGTCTCCCGCCGCCAACTCTGCCACCGGCCCGGTGGGGAACGAGCAGCAGGCGTCCTCGTAGCATCCTTTGGTGCGGCAGGACGGCCGCACCGCTACTCCATCACTCACCCCTATCGGTTCTTCGTCCCATGCGCACCGCGCTCCCATGGAGGCATGGGCCGTGCTCATCGTGGCGAACGAGCTCCTGTGTTACCGCCCCGTCGACGACCTCTACGAGGAGTGGCTCGACCGCGTCGCCAGGCTCGTCCTTGTTGTAGAGGGCTCTCCGACGCCGTCCCACTCTCTGCCTCCCCCTCAACCAGCCGCGAGCAACGGGGCTCATGGCATGCCTCCATCGCCTCGACCCCAAGGCGGTGCCTTGGCACCAAGGCGCGCGCCTCCGCGGCGTGATCCACAGCGCCCGGCGCCCGCGCGTGAAGAAAGAAGCTGCCAAGAAATCCCGCGGCCGCGAGAAGCTGCACCAACGCTCCCCGCACTACCTCGTCAAGACTGCGTGCCGCCTGCAGTGGCGCAGCGCGGACCTCACCAAGACCAAGTTCCGCCTCAGAAGTGCGTCCCGGCGACCACGATTGGCTGCCGTGCCTTCACTCCCAAACTGCATAGCGTCGCCTGGCCAGGCAAGTTCAAGCCAGATCTACCTCCTGGACACGATGGCACCGCCGACCCCGCGGAGTTCCTGCAGCTCTATGAGTTGAGAATCGAAGCGGCCAACGGCAACAAAAAAGTCATGGCGAACTGGTTTCCCATGGCTCTCAGGGATGGGGCCCTCTCCTGGCTCCTGAACTTGCAGCACGGCTCGGTCTCCTCCCGGGACGAGATGCGCGACCGCTTCGTCGCCAACTTCCAGAGCACTCGCGACCGCCCACCAGCCGCGGGCTATCTAAGCCGCATCAAGCAACAGCTAGGAGAGACCCTCAAGAAGTACATCCAGCGCTTCAACAACACCCGCCTCAAGATCCCCAAGGACACGGACGAAGCCATCATCTCTGTGTTCTCAGACGACGTCCGTAACGTCAAGATGAAGGAAGAGCTGGCTATCCACGAGGAGCTTTGCACATCTGAGGAGCTGTTCAACCTGGCGACCAAGTGCCCAAGAGATGAGGAGGGGCGCCTCTCTCTCCTTGAGCTTCCAGCTGCAGGAGTGGAGGAGAAGAAGGCCAAGGCCAAGGACGTGAAGCGCAAAGAGGCAGTGGTGCTCGCAGCGGAGCCCGACACCAAGCGAGGCAGAGATCAGCCCGAGTCATCCAAGAACAGGCGTCCGTTCTGCACCTTCCACAACCTGAACACCCATAACACCAGCGACTGTCAAGAGCTCAGAGCCATACAGGAAGGATGCTTCGGTCGACGCCCTGAGCGCAACGACCAGGGCTACGGCCGCGGAGGAGGACGCGGAGGCGGACGCTGGGAAGACCATGGCCTGCGCCAGGAGTGGCGTGACCGGCCTCGTGAGGACCGCTGGTAGGCCCAACCTCGCGAGAGCACCTGGAGGGACCCGCCTCGTGAGGATCACCCCCATGGCAACGCCAGTCTTCCCCCGTTGCCGCCAGCGAGAAGGAACAACGACCACCACCAGGACGAGGGGGATGGGGGCTTTCAGGAGCCGCGTGCGGTCGCTTGCATCTTGGGCGATGCTCAGGCCCCAGCCTCTCAGCGCATCTTCAAACAGTTCGCCCACGAGGTGAACGCGGCGCTCCCCAAGCTCGAGGCCACGCGCCCGCTCAGGTGGTCCCAATGCGCCATCACCTTCAACTCGGCTGATCAGCTCAAGTGCGCAACCACCGCTGGCACACTCCCTATGCTGTGCTCCCCAGTCATCAGCAATGTGCAAGTCACCAAGACTCTCATCGACGGCGGCGCAGGTCTCAACGTCCTATCTGTCGACACGTTCGACAACCTCCAAGTGCCCTATGAGCAGCTCCAGCCAACCAAGCCTTTCTCAGGGGTGACTGACGGTTCCACCACACCGATAGGGCAAGTCCGCCTGCCTGTCACCTTCGGGGAGCGCAAGAACTACCGCACCGAGCTCATCGACTTCGACGTCGCGCACATCCGCCTGCCGTACAATGCCATCCTCGGGTATCCAGCCCTGGCCAAGTTCATGGCAGTCACTCACCACGGCTACAACATTCTCAAGATGCCAGGAAGCGGGGGAATCATGACGGTCCCATGTGAAGAAAAGGATGCGGTGTGCTCCCTTGAGCGCGCCTTCCAAGCCGCAGCAATCGATAACCCTGACAGCAGAAGTGAAGGCCCTCCGGAGACCATCCCCAAGAAGCTGCCGTGCCGCACAGGACCCCAAGGAGATGGCGTCGCGTCGGTAGCCTCATCGGGATCAGCGCCCGCTCCAGGGGCGCCTGATACATCTCCAACATATCTACTTTTCCAAACACTTTTGCCCTTGTTTTGGACTCTAACTTGCATGATTTGAATGGAACTAACCCGGACCGACGCTCTTTTCAGCAGAATTGCCATGGTGTTATTTATGTGCAGGAGCAAACATTCTCGGAATGACCTGAAACTTCACAAAGACACTTTTCAGAAAATAAGAAAAATACCTACCAAAGATGAAGGCCAGTGGGCCCACCGCCTTGCCACGAGGGTGGGGGCGCGCCCCCTACCTCGTGGGCCCCCTGTTGCCTGAATATCCCTTAGTTTCCGTAAGGACCCCGCTGCCACGGGAGGGTAGGACAAAATATGTCATGCAAGTTCTTTTCTATAAGCACGTATGACTATATTTGGAATACATGCCTACATTATATCAATGAACTGGAGCTAGTTCTGTGTCACCCTAGGTTATGACTGTTACATGATGAACCACATCCGGCATAATTCTCCATCACCGATCCATTGCCTACGAGCTTTCCATATATTGTGCTTCGCTTATTTACTTTCCCGTTGCTATTGCTATCATCACTACAAAATACCAAAAACATTACTTTTACTACTGTTACCTTTTGCTACCGTTATCACTACTATCATATTACTTTGCTACTAAATACTTTGCTGCAGATATTAAGTTTCCAGGTGTGGTTGAATTGACAACTCAGCTGCTAATACTTGAGAGTATTCTTTGGCTCCCCTTGTGTCGAATCAATAAATTTGGGTTGAATACTTTACCCCCGAAAACTATTGCGATCCCCTATACTTGTGGGTTATCAAGACCACTTTCTGGCACTGTTGCCGGGGAGCATAGCTCTATTGTTTGAGTCACTTGGGATATATATTTGCTTATCATTATGAAGAACTTAGGAGATCCAAAAACCAAGATCTATCCCTCAACTACGAGGGGAGGTAAGGAACTGCCATCTAGCTCTGCACTTGATTCACCTTCTGTTATGAGTAAGTTTGTGACACCTACACCTGCTTCTGCTATTCGTTCTGATATGTCACAATTTATTGATGATGCCACTTCTGCTATGCATGATACTTATGAGGAAACTACCTCTATGCCTGATACTACTATGCCACTTAGTGATTTTCTTGATGAACAACTTGCTAGGGCTAGAGAAATTGAAAATATTGAATCTGATGATACTGATGAAAGTGATGATGAAGAACCACTTGCCCATTCCTAAGGGTTATGTATTTTAGCTTGCAGAAATAGAACTGAACTTAAAAAATTATTAGCTAAATGGAGTAAGCAATCCCTAAATGATAGAATGAAACCTGACCCTGCTTTTCCTACTTCACATATCTTTGTTACTGATAAGGATTATGAATTCTCTGTTGATCCTGTTATAATTACTTTGGTTGAATCTTATCCTTTTCATGGTTATGAATCTGAAACTGTTGTGGCACATCTTATTAAACTGAATGATATAGCTACCTTGTTCACTAAAGATGAGAGAACTAGCTACTTTTACATCCTTAAAATATTTCCGTTCTCATTAAAGGGTGATGCTAAGATATGGTTTAATTCTCTTGATCCTGGTTGTGTGCGTAGTCCCCAGGATATGATTTATTACTTCTCTGCTAAATATTTCCCTGCTCATAAGAAACAAGCTGCTTTAAGGGATATATATATATATATATATATATATATATATATATTTGTGCAAATTGAAGAAGAGAGTCTCCCACAAGCTTGGGGGAGGCTTCTCCAATTACTTAATGCTTTGCCTGATCATCCTCTTAAGAAAAATGAAAAACTTGATATCTTTTATAATGGACTAACCTATGTCTCCAGAGATTACCTGGACAGTTGTGTTGGTTTTGTTTTCAGGGAAAGAACACTGGATGAAGCTGAAATTCTATTGAATAATATGTTGACACATGAAAATAATTGGACACCTCCGGAGCCAATTCCTGAGCCTATTCCTAAACCAACTCCGAAGAAGAGGGGTATTCTATTTCTCAGTCCTGAAGATATGCAAGAGGCAAAGAAATCTATGAAATAAAAGGTTATTAAAGCTGAAGATGTTAAGAATTTACCTCCTATTGAAGAAATACATGGTCTTAATTTACCGCCTGTTGAAGAAACATTTAATCCAAATCCTTTACCTATTGAAGAAACTCATGATCTTGATAACCCGACACAGGTAGTAAAGGTAAATTCTCTTTATAGATATGATAAAGTTCTAATCCCATTTACTAAAATTGCTAGCCCTTCCTTAGATGAGTTTGATAAATTTATGGCTAAGCAAGAAGATTTTAATGCTTATTTTGGTAGACAATTGAAATACAATTCAAATATGCTTGAACACTTGGGTGATTATATGGCTAATGTCAAAGGTGAACTTAAACTTATTAGTAAACATGCTTCTATGGTTACCACTCAAGTAGAACAAGTACTTAAGGCTCAAAATGATTTGCTCAATGAATTGAACAGTGAGAATAATGATAATGATGTTGGAGTTATGACTAGAGGTGGTAGAATGACTCAGGAACCTTTGTATCCTGAAGGCCATCCTAAAAGAATTGAGCAAGATTCTCAAAGAAATAATTTAGATGCACCTAGTTCTTCTAAAAAGAAGAAAAAGAAAAATGATAGGACTTTGCATGCTTCTAGTGATCCTATTGTTGAAACACCTGAGAATCCAAATGATATTTCTATTTCTGATGCTGAAACACAACCTGGTAATGAACCTGAAACTAGTGATAATGTTAATGATAATGTTCATGATGATGCTCAACCTAGTAATGATAATGATATAGAAATTGAACCTGTTGTTGATCTTGACAACCCACAATCAAAGAATCAACGTTATGATAAGAACGACTTTGTTGCTAGGACACATGGTAAAGAAAGAGAACCATGGGTTCAAAAACCCATGCCTTTTCCTCCTAAACCATCCAAGAAAAAGGATGATGAGGATTTTGAGCGCTTTGCTAAAATGATTAGACCTATCTTTTTACGTATGCGATTAACTGATATGCTCAAAACAAATCCTTATGCTAAGTACATGAAAGATATTATTACAAATAACAGAAAGATACCGGAAGCTGAAATTTCCACCATGCTTGCTAATTATACTTTTAAGGGTGGAATACCAAAGAAACTTGGAGATCCAGGAGTACCCACTATACCATGCTCCATTAAAAGAAACTATGTTAAAACCGCTTTATGTGATCTTGGAGCCAGTGTTAGTGTTATGCCTCTCTCTTTATATCGTAGACTTGATTTGAATAAGTTGACACCTACTGAAATATCTTTGCAATGGCTGATAAATCAACTGCTATACTTGTCGGTATTTGTGAGGATGTGCCTGTTGTAGTTGCAAACGTTACTATTTTAATGGACTTTGTTATTCTTGATATTCCCAAGGACGATAGTATGTCTATTATTCTTGGAAGAACCTTTTTCAATACTACAGGGGCTGTTATTGATTGCACTAAAGGCAATGTCACTTTTCATGTTAATGGTAATGAGCATACGGTACACTTTCTGAGGAAACAACCTCAAGTTCATAATATCAACTCTATTGGAAAAATTCCACCGATTATATTTGGAGGTTTTGAATTTCCTCTTCCTACTGTCAAGAAGAAATATGATATTCTTATTATTGGGGTTGTGCATATCCCCGTTGAGGTAACATAGTGTTATTCGAAATTTTCTCCGGTTCCATGTTATTCAGAATGAGTTCGTTAACAAGACTTGATCAACTTTCTTAGTGGATTCCTTTTGATGATCGTGAGATGGATGAAACTAGAAGGCACAACCTTCTGTACCCCACTTTTACTTTCTGTTATGTATAATAAATAAAATAAAAATAAATATTTTTCTGTCTGTTATCTGATTATCCGTGCAATAAGATAATACCTCGAAGATAAAAGTTTTCCAAATGCCCTGAAAATTAAATATGATTTTTTCTAGAATATTTGAGGATTTATGGAACTGAGAACACACCAGGGGGGTCAACCACCTGCTCACGAGGGTGGAGGGCGCGCCCCCTGCCTCGTGGGCCCACGATGGCCCTCCTCCATTTATTCCTGCACCCACACACTTCATCTTCCTCCCCCAAACACGAGTAACCAGCTCAAACCCGAGTCCAAGCTCATTTTGCTGCCATTTTCGATCTCCTTGCTCAAAGCACCTCTCACAAAACTGCTTGGGGAGATTGTTCCCTGGTATGTGACTCCTCCATTGGTCCAATTAGTTTTTGTTCTAGTGCTTTATTCATTGCAAATTTTTGCTGCTTAGGTGACCCTGTTCTTGAGCTTGCATGTCAAATTTATATGGTCAAAAGTAGTTTTAATGCATGATATAGGCCCTAGGCACTTGTAGGAGTAATTGCTATCGATATTATTGAGTTTGGTTTACTTTTATTTTGAAGTTACTAAAAATTTCAGAATTTTTCATAAAATGATGAGGAGATTATTGAGGGGCTCATCGAGCCAAAGCTCGAAGGAAAAGGGACCGAAGCCTAAGTATAATTTGCCGCGCACCATGGAGGTTTGGGAGCCAAAGCTCGAAGGAAAAGGGACCGAAGCCTAAGTATAATTTGCCGCGCACCATGGAGGTTTGGGCGTGTGAATGGCCTTCCGAGGATTTCTTGAGAGCAGCCGGGATTTATGAAGATTTTCATGAGTTGGCTCAGACTGTAGGCCTTACCGCTTTCCTCCATGACCAATGTGATCAGTATCTCTTGCTCACAAATACCTTTGTGCAAAATTTTCATTTCCATTCTAGGAACTCACCACCTACGGTGGAATTTCATTTATATGATGAGCATAAGGAGATGTCACTTTATGATTTTTGTCGGATCTGTTTAGTCCCTTTTGGGGGCAAGACAGAAGAACCACATCGTGATGATGTGGAGGGATTTATTGACACTATCACTGTAGGGGAAACAAGGAAGGTTTCCGATGCACGAATCACTAGCATACATTTTCCTGTTTTACGCTACTTTGCATTATTTGCTAGTCGTTGCTTAATTGGTCGCAGAAACTATGGAAACCTGAGTATCCCTAATATTATTACTTTGCACCATGGTTTATACGATGATAACTCTTTTCGTATGGGCAGCATTATTGCCAAACGGTTAAGTCTGAACCATACCAAGGGCCCCATCTTTGGAGGCATCTATGCTACACGCCTAGCTGCACATTTTAACATACCTATTAGGCATGCTGAGAAGGAGGAAAAAGTGTTGCCCCGTGTTTATCTAGATTATAAAAGTATGGTGGCACATGAATTTATTGTTGAGAATAGGGAAGGAGAGCTTAAATATCAATTGTTCTTTAATAAACATCATCCTGAGACTATTACCTTGCCTGCTCCTTCTTTGTTTGATTTGACTGTAGGCATGCACCTTGTTCCGTTGATGGCTATCCACACCTACCGGAACCCTGCACCAGCCGAGGAGCCAGAGCCGGAACCACAATTTGATCCTTCACGACAGTCTAATTACCAGTGGGATCCGGAGATGATTGCCAGCCAGTGGCAATCTGAGCCTTCTTCTTCCTCATCACAGTACGACCCCAGCTACTATTATGGATATCATCCAAGCCAGTCGTGGCCATAGACCAACTTAGGCCAAAAGCCTAATCTTGGGGGAGTACGCATTTCCCACCACATTACATTTATGTTCACACACTCATTGCTAGATGTCGGTGCTCATACTTTTTCATTGTATCATCCATGCTTGTAGTAGTAGTTAAAAAGAAAACCCAAAAAGATTTCCTGTTCTTCTTTTTCTTGTTGGGTGCTTTCCCGTGTAAATACTTTTATTTCTTTTCTCTTCTTTGGAGGTCAATAGGAGAAGACCATAATTAAATTGTTGAAGTGGCTCTTATATGCATTATTGTTGATCTGACAAAAGAGCCCATATTGCCTTGTCTTCTCCTGTTTATTGAATGCTTGCAGATTCCAGCTTAGTCCAATGCACGTGCACTATTATTATTCACATCGTTCGGTCAAGCAAGTGAAAGGCAATTATGATGATTATATGATGAACTTATTGAGATGAGAAAAGCTGGTATGAACTCGACCTCTTTTGTTTTTGTAAATATGATTAGTTCTTCGTTCCTGATTCAGCCTATTATGAATAAACATGTTTGCAATGACAATTAGAGATCATAGTTTCTTGTGCCACGCTTGATTAGCTATGAGTTATAATGGTTTACCTTGCATGCCAACATGCTATTGAGATGGTTATGATGTGGTATGATAGGGTGGTATCCTCCTCTGAATGATTTAAGTGACTTGACTTGGCACATGTTCACGCATGTAGTTGAAACAAAATCAACATGGCCTTCACGATATTTATGTTCATGGTGGATTATATCCTACTCATGCTTGCATTCGATGTTGATTAATTTTAATGCATGTTCCTGACTGTTGTCGCTCTCTAGCTGGTCGCTTCCCAGTCTTTTGCTAGCCTTCACCTATACTAAGCGGAAATACTGCTGGTGCATCCAAACTCCTTAAAACCCAAAGTTATTCCACATGAGTCCACTATACCTACCTATATACGGTATCTACCTGCCGTTCCAAGTAAATTTGTATGTGCCAACCTCTAAACCTTCAAATAAATATCCTGTTTTGTATGCTCAAATAGCTCATGTATCAACTAGGGCTGTCTGTATCTTCCATGTTAGGCGGGTTATTCTCAAGAGGAGTGGACTCCGCTCCTCACTCACGAGATAAATGGCTGGTCACCGGGATGCCCAGTCCCATGCTTTATGCAAACTAAATCAAAATAATTGCAAACAAAACTCCCACTGGGACTCTTGTTAGTTGGAGGCACTCGTTGTTTCGGGCAAGCCATGGATTGATGCTTGTGGTGGAAGGGAGAGCATAAACTTTACCATTCTGTTTGGGAACCGCCTATAATGTGTGTAGCATGGAAGATATTGCCATCTCTTGGTTGTTATGTTGACAATGAAAGTATACCGCTCAAAATATTATTCACCTCTATTTCAAAACCGAGCTCTGGCACCTCTACAAATCCCTGCTTCGCTCTGCGAAGGGCCTATCTATTTACTTTTATGCTGAGTCATCATCCTCTTATTAAAAAGCACCAGTTGGAGAGCATTGCTGTCATTTGCATTCATTATTGTTAGTTTACATTGAGTATGACTTGACTGGATCTCTTTTACCATGAATTACAATGTCTAGTAAGTCCTTGGTCTTTAAAGGTGCTCTGCATTTATGTTTTGCGGTCTCAGAAAGGGCTAGCGAGATACCATCTTGTTATATCGTATTATGATTGTTTTGAGAAAGTGTTGTCATTCGAGTTTTATTATTATGGCTCGCTAGTTGATTATGCTATTGATATGAGTAACTTGAGACCTATGTGTTATTGTGAATGTGGTTAGTTATAATCTTTGCTGAAAACTTGATTGTTGGCTTTACATATTTACAACAACAAGAGCAAACTGAGTTTGTAAAAGTTTTTTCTTTATCACTTTCAGTTTGTCAATTGAATTGCTTGATGACAAGCAAAGGTTTAAGCTTGGGGGAGTTGATACGTCTCCAACGTATCTACTTTTCCAAACACTTTTGCCCTTGTTTTGGACTCTAACTTGCATGATTTGCATGGAACTAACCCGGACTGATGCTGTTTTCAGCAGAATTACCACGGTGTTATTTATGTGCACGAGCAAACGTTCTCAGAATGACCTGAAACTTCACGGAGACACTTTTCAGAAAATAAGAAAAATACCTATCAAAGATGAAGGCCAGGGGGCCCATCGCCTTGCCACGAGGGTGGGGGCGCGCCCCCCTACCTCGTGGACCCCTGTTCCCTCTTCGACTCCAACTCCACCTCCATATATTGAGTTTCGATGAGAAAAAAATCAGAGAGAAGAAATCATCGCGTTTTACGATACGGAGCCATCGCCAAGCCCTAAAACCTCTCGGGAGGGCTGATCTGGAGTCCATTCGAGGATCCGGATAGGGGAATCCGTCGCCATCATCATCATCAACCATCCTCCATCACCAATTTCATGATGCTCACCGCCGTGCGTGAGTAATTCCATCGTAGGCTTGCTGGACGGTGATGGGTTGGATGGGATCTATCATGTAATCGAGTTAGTTTTGTTAGGGTTTGATCCCTAGTGTCCACTATGTTCTGAGATTGATGTTGCTATGACTTTGCTATGCTTAATGCTTGTCATTAGGGCCCGAGTGCCATGATTTCAGATCTGAACCTATTATGTTTTCATCAACATATGAGTGTTCTTGATCCTATCTTGCAAGTCTATAGTCACCTATTATGTGTTATGATCCGTTAACCCCGAAGTGACAATAATCGGGATACTTACCGGTGACGACCGTAGTTTGAGGAGTTCATGTATTCACCATGTGTTAATGCTTTGTTCTAGTTCTCTATTAAAAGGAGGCCTTAATATCCCTTAGTTTCCGTAAGGACCCCGCTACCACGGGAGGGTAGGACAAAAGATATCATGCAAGTTCTTTTCCATAAGCACGTATGACTATATTAGGAATACATGCCTACATTATATCAATGAACTGGAGCTAGTTCTGTGTCACCCTAGGTTATGACTGTTACATGATGAACCGCATCCGGCATAATTCTCCATCACCGATCCATTGCCTACGAGCTTTCCATATATTGTGCTTCGCTTATTTACTTTCCCGTTGCTATTGCTATCATCACTACAAAATACCAAAAACATTACTTTTACTACTGTTACCTTTTGCTACCGTTATCACTACTATCATATTACTTTTCTACTAAATACTTTGCTGCAGATATTAAGTTTCCATGTGTGGTTGAATTGACAACTCAGCTGCTAATACTTGAGAGTATTCTTTGGCTCCCCTTGTGTCGAATCAATAAATTTGGGTTGAATACTTTACCTTCGAAAACTGTTGTGATCCCCTATACTTGTGGGTTATCAGCGCCTCCCTCCACCGCATAGGAAAGCGCGCCCGGCGCCCTCCTCGGGCAGGACTCCGGGCCTCTCTCCTGGAGAGCCTCAGACCTTGCCAACCTCACGAGGGAGGCATTTGGGCACCACTTGGAAGCGTGCTTCACGGCGCGCTTTCCTTAGGAGAGCATATGGCAAGGAGTGCTCAGCACCCAGGAGTTCATCACCAAGACCACCCAAGAGCTACAAGACACAAGAGCCATGCGCGGCGACAGCCGCTCATGGAGTGTGGCTCACCATCCAGGCGAGGGTGCTGAGCTGCGCGTCTGCATCGACATCCTCGAGCTCAACAAGGCCGCATCTCAGGAACGCTTCTGGCCATCACGTGCGGGCCGTTGTGAGGGTCCACCACACAGCTACGTTCACATGCCCTTCGGCTTGCCGAGCGTGGCGTCGGCCTATCAGTGCAATGTGCGGCAAGTCCTGGCGGCTCAGGAGTCCAGGTTCCACGCCGTTCTGGAGGAGATGAGAACGGTCTTCAGGGAACCTCCTGAGCCCCTAGAGCCTCCCGAAGCTCAGGGTCCCGGTTGCTCATGAGGAGCCATTCCTTTCAACGGGTGGCTTTAGCTGCACCAACTCTACTTCATCTACAGAACTAGGTGACATCTTCCAAGTTCATTTAAGCTGGGAGCGCCCCTTAGGCTGCACTATTCCCAGGCCACACGGGTCCGTCCCTGTGGCATGTATCCCTTTTACTTATGTCGTTAGCTTACCTTGTTGGGGGCGCCCCTCGGGCCGCATCATCCCCACGCCGCTCGAGCTGGACCCGGCGGCATGTATCTTCCTGCATTTATCCAAGTCGATTTGCTCTTCATGCGTAACCTGCCAACTGCTATCACCTGCTCGATCATTGCCTCCCTCGGGGCCTCTACACAGGCACGACGCTGGTGCATGGCTCCATCCCTGCCATGACCGGCAAATCTGAGTGGTCGAGCTCTGGCTCGCGGCACGCACCGTGCATGTCACCACATCAGGCCCTCAGTGCCTTCACTTCATCCGGACCAACCAGTGGCAGGCAGGCGGCAGTAACGGAAAAACATGCTTCTTCTTGTGCATGACCACAGGGACCCTGCGGGAAGGATAGCAAGCGGCACCGTGAGTCTCGTTTTCTCTCATGCAATTTGCTTGCGCGTTAAAAGGGGGGCTCCTGAGCATCGCGACTTAGGATCTCTTACTGGCTCTCCAGCCCTCACCCCCTGGCCTTGACCACGGCATCACAACCTGGCATACCAGCGGTGGCTGAGCTCACTTGAGGGTCGGGACCTGAGGACGTAGATCACTAAGAAGAGCTCGGGAGAAGGAAAACTCGTACGGACCGGCCTAGCTATGTCACATAAGTTGGCGTGCACCCCTAGCGCAACATCAGGAATCACCGCAAAGTCAGCAAGATAAGTCTTGCCCTCGGATCAGCTAAATATTTGGGCCTAGTAGCCGCTCACACCATGCCGCAACCCCATTGCAGCCAAGTCATCTTCCTTTATTTCCTTACCATGGCCGCTTGGGCGCTAAGGGGGACCTCCCGAGCATCGCGCCTCAGGGGCTCTTACTGGACCTCGGGTCACGCACCTCCTGGCCTTGACCACGGCATCGTGACCTGGCATACCAGCGACGGCTGTAGCCGCCTGTGAAACGGGACCTGTCAGCGTAGAGCAACAAGCTATCACGAGGAAAGAAAGGGGGACCGAGCCTTAACGGGACACGCATTCATCAAATCTTCATAACAAGGAAGATAAGTACAAAGGCATTACAGATCCTTACATGCCCCCACGGGGCGATTCATGATTCTTCGCAGGAAACAAAAGCTGATGCTAAGGTGATCCTATCTACATCCTCCCATGGCGGAAGCCATCATCAACAGTAGGCCATGGGAGGCCGGCGCCAACCCCATCCAGATCAGCGTCGGCGGCGGGCGGACGCCGCAGCCCTGCTTCGAGCACGGCGAGAGCTCGGGGGGACGTAGATGTCGTCGCTCGTCTCCGGAGTCTCGTAGAGCTCAGGAGAACTGCTAGACTCCCAAGGGTTGCTGCTGCTGGAGTGGACGCGATCGGAGCGCGCATCAGCCTCGCGTTCTTCTCCGGAGCAGCACTCCAGGCAATGGCCCTCGGCGTCGAAGGCCTTGAAGAAAAGCATGGAGCCGCCGTCGTACTCGAAGTGGATCGCGAGGGCGCCCCTCGCACGACAGACCCATGCCTTCCCGCCCCAGCCGCGAGTCATGAAGATCTTGCCAATGAGGACCGCTTTGATCTTCGCTCCGGTCGTCGAAGCACTACAGTCGGCGTGCTGCAGCCAGAGCTCGAGAGGCCCCTCGGTGGCATCACGTCGGAGAAGAACCGTGGGAAGCGGATCCAGGAGCTCGGAGGCGTCGGCGCCCACAGCACCAACTCACATGAGGAGTCCGCGGCATGGATGGCACGTGTCGCCGTGGCGCGGCGACCCCGAATGCAGCGTGGACAGCGCTGCTTGTCACTTCGCCCTCCCAAGCCCTCGGCTTGGGCGTACAGGGGTAGCGGGTACCACAGTGGAGGCCGCTCGCACCAAGGCCTTGCCACCTCCTGCATTGCCACTTCGTCATGGCGATGGATCGACCTCTACTTCGGCAGGAGTGGCTCCGGGACATCCCGGGGGGCTTTCCCCTTCTCTTCGGCGGAGAACCTTCTGATAGGCGCCATTGGAGCAAGCAGTAGAGGAAGGAGGAAGAAGCACGCAAGCGAGGAAGAGATGGGCAATGGGGGCTCTACCCCTCTCCCCATTTATAGCAAGAGAAGGCCAACCGGCGTCTCCCACGATCGCAGGTAATGATGGTTTCCCTTGCATGTCGTAGGGACTTGTCAAGATGCGCAGTTGTTGAGGCAGCATGGGGAAGCAGAGACGCCCACGTCCAATCAACCGCCACACCTTAACTGAGGCCGCGGGCTTTTGGGGCCAGCGGTGCTCCGAACTTGACCCTTGGCTTCGCCGCGAAGCCAAGGCCGCGCGCACCTTGGGCCCGGGGGCTACTGTCGGCGTTCTGGGAACGGGGGTCCCCAGACTTGCCTGCCTGCAGCCCATGGCGTGGCCAAGCAGCAGGTCGTACGGCCCATCTTCATCAACAAAGCATCCAAGACCCTCGCGAGGTGGACGATGCAAGACCTCCTCCTGAGAGGGCTAGTCAGGCAGACTCGCGAGGGGCGGAGATATCAAGGCAAGGCGAACCTCACGAGGCTCTCGTGACATGAGCCATGACGATCGACACCAGGCGGGCGCCAGGCGGGAGCCAGCGCGCGCAGCGTCCTTGTTTCCTATTTGGTGCAAAGGAGGCAAGCGCAGCCGCGGAGTACCGAGGCATCAGGCAAAGGTTGCAATTTCGGTGCAACAAGACCAAGACCATGGACTGCAAGACGGAGGTCATCGTGGAGCCCAAGACGGCGTCACCCCAGAGCCTTTCACAGGCGGAGACCGCTTTTGTCAGGATAGCTTGTACTAGTTGTCCCCCTTCAAATTAGCCCGCCATTGTTGACTCGCTTCCCGCTCGATATTTGGGAAGAGGACCAGGGCCTCTATAAATAGGACTAGCCACCACCATAGTAGAGGGGGGGATCAGACCCAGAGACACGCCACAAGTTCGTACGCACAAGAACACCTCAACCTCAGGAGGTTGTTCTTCCCTTGTATGGTTCATCATCAGTCCAAGAGGCAATCCACCACCACACTGGAGTAGGGTATTACACCACAACGGTGGCCTGAAACAATATAAACCCCGTGTCTTTCTATGTTGTGAGTTCGTCGAGTTCGTCCACGAGATCTTAGCGAGCTAGAGCGTAGATCGGTAGGAGGGAAAGACTTCGCGCGCACCCCAGTGTTCAAACCTTAAGGGTTAGACGGAGCCCCACATCCGACAACGATGAAAATTTTACAATGGCGCACATAATAATTGTCTTACATATTCTTGATAATTTAAAATGCCACATGTGGCAAAGCCCGGAAGACACGGGGGCAAGAGAAGAACGATCTGGGTCACTACTGTCTCTACTCGTCAATGGATCGCTAGGCGGGGAAATCCTCCAGCTCCTTCTTCAATTCCTCACGACTTTGCTTGAAAGCAGCCACGGATTGCTCCACCTCCTGCTCGCGCTCGATCCGGAGCTTCCTCAAGCCACCCATCAGTTCCTCGATGACCGCTTTCAACGTCATCTCCGAGGCACTTCTCTGCTCATGCAACATCTTCCATCCGGCGGCCTCCTCCTCCTTCTCGACGACCAACTTGAGGAGCTTCGCATTGTCATCCATGAGTTTCTCAACGAGGCCGGTCGCTTTGTTAACCGACGCATCGCTGATCTTGAGTAGCCTCACCAAGACATTGACCAACTCCTGCTGCATAGTGACGCCAGCGAGAATGTCATCGTCACTGGCAAAGGAATTTAGGAACGCCGTCTCATCACGATGGACGACGCTGCAAATGCGCTTGTGAGAGCCCTCGCGTGCCCATGAGAGCTCGTTCGAGGGCTCCGTGGCGCGCCCGGACATCTCTGCAGCGGTTGTGGCTTCGCGGTGGGACCTCTCTAGTGCTTCCACGGCCTTGGTCATTGCTGCCTGGTTATATGTCCACCCTAAACTCCTCCTACCGGTCATGGCAAAATGACTTGACAGAGAAAACCAGTTTTGTGGGTGATGAGGAGAGGAACTGTGAAGTAATTTTCGAGTGGGTAGTTTTTATAGCCCGGTGCTAAGTGTGAACACATATTAGTTTGAGAGGTGTGAACAGATTTGCAATTACTTATTGCGTTGTAATCAGCAATGTGATGAGAAACAAGGTCAAAATTTATTGATGGCATATGGTTGACCACGTGGTTGCTCGCCGTTGAGGCGGCCGCGGCGCGCTCCGCTCTGGCGTCCCTGTGCGCGCTCTGCTCGCCGTTGAGGCAAAGTTACAATGGAAACTGTTAATAATTCTTAATTATTGTCTCACATATTCAGGATAATTTAAAGTGCCAAATGCAGCAAGGCCCAGAAAACTCACGACCTACATATGCATACAATTATAATAAAATATAAGCTAAAAGGCTGAGCTGGCGGCCTTCCGACGATGGTCTTCTCGGAGTCCATGACCAGCATAGCACCCTTGCGGCCGTTCACTCCGATTGTCCTGACCCGCCTCCGCCTACGGAGCTGCTGGCGCTGATGGGAGGCTCTTGGGGCTGCTGGGCCTCTTCCAGAAGAGCTTGACAACGTGCAATCGTGTGCATGACAACTCCGCGGAACTGCTCCATTTCTATGTCTCTGGCCTGGTAGCAAATTCCGTCGATCACCTTCATCCTCAAGATATCACGTTGGCGATGTTCTACTTCGTCGGGGACGTCACCTCCGCCAAGGATGCGCTCGAGCGTGGCCACCACATCATCGGTATTGAGGTTGACACGGCCGCCACAGGAAATGATGAAGCCACAGGCTGCCTTTGTCTTGACTGAATCGCAGAGGTCATGTGCCCATTCCTTGCGGGGCATCAGGCACTCGATGAGCATTGGTGACAGCGATTCTTCGGGTGGGTCGTCGATCATGCCGCCGAGCAGCTCTCGATCTTTTGCACGGTGGATGGCAAACTGCTCATCACACCTCCTCTGCAATATGTCGATTGTGCTCCCAAGGACTGTGACGCCGATATCGTTGCCGATGGGCCATGGTGCCTGCATTGGCCAATGAAGCTCTTGCTCCCCGACCTGCTCCAGCTTGTTCTCCTCGCCAAAGATGTAACACAGGTAGGTGTCGACGTTGAAGCTTTGGTCGTTGTCTCGCATGCTTGGAATAACTAATGGTAGATGGGTGAGGACTAGATCTTCGTAGAGTGTCGCGACGGTGCGTTGCCGCCTGGGTTATATGAAGCAAGCCGTTATCTAGTGGCAGGAAACCGGTGAGGGAATATGCGTGGATTTTATAATTCACCCATGTGGAGCACGTGAAGACTAAGTGGAGCACACACACAACCCGAATACCGTAGCCGGTGCCACGTGTTATTTATCACACAAGTGTTAACATAAGGAAATGCATGTGTAACTTACTAATCATTGCACACGAGTACCCGCAGACGCATCATGTGCGATACTCCTAGCCACCGCAAGCAAATAGTTTGCATTTTTCAAAGTTTTTTGTACACACAGAATCGCACACGAACTAATTGTATTAACCGTCTGTGTTGTATATTCTCATCGCAAACAATTCAGCCAAGTCGGGTGTTTGCCACGTATCACACACATCTTGTTAAGTTGAACTATTTCTATTGCGTTCGCTAATCGAAAACAGTTCGTCCGAGTGAACCGTATGCCCTATATATCACACACACCTTGATGTGGCTAACCGTTTATGTTGCACTCCGTAATAGCAAACGGTTCATCAGAGCGAACTATATGCCATATATCACACACATTGATATGGCCGCCCGTTTCTGTTGTTCTGCCTCATCGCAAACAGTTCGAACGACTTAACCGTGTGGCCTGAATCGCACACGCAACTAAAATCTGAACCGTGTTTTATGCATCCTCTATCACAAACGTTTTGCACCTTTTTTTGACGGTTGTCATACACCACCGTTTGCGATTACTGCATCGCACACAGTTTCTCGAAGGGTCTCTGATCATAGAGTCGCATTAGCAGCATCCTATAGTAGTGCATATAAATAGAACAACCATTATTCTTTGTTTTAAATGAATAACCGTCTCGCATCAAACAAGATCCAGATATAATGTTCATGCTTAACGCTGGCACCAAATAACAATTATTCAGGTCTAAAACTAATCCTGAAGGTAGATGTAGAGGTAGCGTGCCGACGGTGATCACATCGACTTTGGAACCATTTCCCACGTGCATCGTCACCTCGTCCTTAGCCAATCTTCGCTTAATCTGTAGCCCCTGTTTCGAGTTGCAAATATTAGCAACATAACCAGTATCAAATACACAGGCGCTACTGCGAGCATTAGTAAGATACACATCAATAACATGTATATCAAATATACCTTTCACTTTGCCATCCTTCTTATCCAACAAATACTTGGGACTGTTCCGCTTCCAGTGACCAGTCCCTTTGCAGTAGAAGCACTCAGTCTCAGGCTTAGGTCCAGACTTGGGCTTCTTCACTTGAGCAACAACTTGCTTGCCATTCTTCTTGAAGTTCCCCTTCTTCCCTTTGCCCTTCTTCTTGGAACTGGTGGTCTTGTTGACCATCAACACTTGATACCCCTTCTTGATTTCTACCTCCGCAGCCTTTAGCATCGCGAAGAGCTCCGGAATTGTCTTATCCATCCCTTGCATATTATAGTTCATCACGAAGCTTCTGTAGCTTGGTGGCAGTGATTGAAGAACTATGTCAATGACACTATCAACTGGAAGATTAACTTCCAGCTGAGTCAAGTGATTGTGGTACCCAGACATTCTGAGTATGTGCTCACTGACAGAACTATTCACCTCCATTTTGCAGTTGTAGAACTTATTGGAGACTTCATATCTCCCAATTCGGGCATTTTCTCGAAATATTAACGTCAACTCCTGGAACATCTCATATGCTCCAAGACGTTCAAAACAACGTTGAAGTCCCAGTTCTAAGACGTAAAGCATGGCACACTGAACTATCGAGTAGTCATCAGCTTTGCTCTGCCAGCTGTTCATAATATCTGGAGTTGCTCCTACAGTGGGTTTGGCACCTAGTGATGCTTCCAGGACGTAATTCTTCTGTGCAGCAATGAGGATAATCCTCAAGTTACGGACCTAGTCTGTGTAGTTGCTACCATCATCTTTCAACTTAGCTTTCTCTAGGAACGCATTAAAATTCAACGGAACAACAGCATGGGCCATTAATCTACAACAACATAGACATGCAAAATACTATCAGGTACTAAGTTCATGATAAATTAAAGTTCAATTAATCATATTACTTAAGAACTCCCACTTAGATAGACATCCCTCTAATCATCTAAGTGATCACGTGATCCATATCAACTAAACCATGTCCGGTCATCACGTGAGATGGAGTAGTTTTCAATGGTGAACATCACTATGTTGATCATATCTACTATATGATTCACGCTCGACCTTTTGATCTCAGTGTCCCAAGGCCATATCTGCATATGCTAGGCTCGTCAAGTTTAACCCGAGTATTCTGCTTGCGCAAAACTGGCTTGCACCCGTTGTATGTGAACGCAGAGCTTATCACACCTGGTCATCACGTGGTGTCTCGGCACGACGAACTGTAGCAACGGTGTATACTCAGGGAGAACACTTATACCTTGAAATTTAGTGAGAGATCATCTTATAATGCTACCGCCGTACTAAGAAAAATAAGATGCATAAAAGATAAACATCACATGAAATCAATATAAGTGATATGATATGGCCATCATCATCTTGTGCCTTTGATCTCCATCTCCAAAGCACCATCATGATCACCATCGTCACTGGCTTGACACCTTGATCTCCATCGTAGCATCGTTGTCGTCTCTCCAACTATTGCTTCCACAACTATCGCTACCGTTTAGTGATAAAGTAAAGCAATTACATGGTGATTGTATTTCATACAATAAAGCGACAACCATATGGCTCCTGCCAGTTGCCGATAACCATGCTACAAAACATGATCATCTCACGCAACAATTTATCTAATCACGTCTTGACCATGTCACATCACAACATGCCTTGCAAAAACAAGTTAGACGTCCTCTACTTTGTTGTTGCAAGTTTTACGTGGTTGCTACGAGCTTAGTAAGAACTGTTCTTACCTACACATCAAAAACCACAACACGGTATAGTGATTGCTTTTTGATCTTCAGAAAGAACTCTGTTCATTGAATCCGATTCAACTAAAGTTGGATAAACTGACACCCGCCAGCCACCTGTGTGCAAAGCACGTCGGTAGAACCAGTCTCATGAACGCGGTCATGCAATGTCGGTATGGGCCGCTTCATCCAACAATACCGCCGAATCAAGAAACAACTAGTGACGACAAGCAATCTGTATATACCCACGCCCACAACTCCTTTGTGTTCTACTCGTGCATATAACATATACGCATAGACCTTGTGTGACGCCCGGATAATCAAGCTACAGTAACCTCTGCTAATGACACCACGTCACCTCCGTTACTGTCGCTAATCTCGCGTTAGTTCAAAAATGATTCAAATTCAAATTTGAGATTTAGGCGAACAACAAAAGTTTTCAAACATTAAAACTAAAATGTCGAAAATGAGTCAAATAAATCATGGGTAATACTAGTGGAGAAACCACAAATTTTATAAAATGTTTAAAGGCTCTAAACTAATTAAAATAGCAGCTATGACAATTAATTAAATGCCTCTTAAAAATAATAATAATGCAAACTATTTTAATTAGGTGTCAAACTTTTGGGGCAGTAGAATAAATTATAACATTAAATTAGGAGTTGTATTTATATTTTATAAAATAGAAATTAAAAGAAAATAGATAAAGAAAAGAAAACAGAAAACAAAGCTAAAAAAGGAAGAGAGAAAGCAAACCCCCCCCCACTGGGCTTCGGCCCAGCAGGCCACAACCCCCCACTGGGCCAACCCACCAGGCCCAGCCGGCCACTCCCCCACTCCTCCTTATCTCCTCACCCACCGAAACCCTAGCCGCCCCCCCCCCACTCCACCCGATTCCTCCCCCGATCCCCTTCTCCTCCCTCCCGCGTCGACTGGATCGGGATCCGCCCGATCCCGTCGCCCCCCGACGCCGGCGACCCATCGCCCCGTCCTCACCTCCTCCCCTCCTCCCCGACCGGCCGCGCAGGGCGCCCGCCACTCCCCTCGTCGCCTCGGAGCCGCCCCCGACGACCACCACGCTGCACGCCACCGCCCCGTCGCCGTCGAGCGCCTCACCGCCCTCCTCCTCGCCGGTCGCCCCCGACCGCCCCCGAGCCCGCTTTCCCGAGACCCTACGCCCCCCCCACCGTGAGCTTTCCCCCCCCCTTCGCTCCCCCGATCCCCCTGGGATCGATCCCATCTCCCCCCCCCCCCCGCGCTCGGTCGCCGTGGCCGGAGCCCGCTCCGGTGCCGCGCTTGCCGCGCTCCGGCTCGCGCCGGCTCACCGCGCCCGCGTCCCTCCCCTCGCGCCTCCTCGCTCGGCCGAGGTCCCCCTCCTCTTCCCCCTCGTTCCCCTCCGCACCCGAGCGCCCCCCCTCCCCCGTCGCGGACCTCGTCGCCGGCGCCCTTCCGGTGACCAAATGGTCACGGGGCCGAGCCCCTCGTGCTCAGCGCGTCGCGCACCCCCCCGGCCTCCCCTGCTCGACGCACCACCGCGCGCGCCCGGCGCTCGTCGCCGCGGCCACCGCGCGCGTGCGCCCCGTGCACGCCTCGCCATCCCGCTCATCGCGCCCGCAACCCCGCGCTCTCCGTGCGCTCACCGTGACCACCCCTGCCCGCTCGCGCCGTGGCCGTCGCCCCCGCGGCTGTGTCCGGTGCCCGCGCCCCTGGATTTCCGTAGTCGCCGCGGCCCGGCCTCGCCGCCACCGCTCCACCGTGCTGCCCCGCCTCCAGCCCCACGGGCCACTGCCGAGCCGGCGGCCACTTCCAGCGCCCGCGCCCACTGGGGCTCCATCCGGATCGGGCGCCCGTGCGCCCATGCACCCGTTAGGCCTAGGGGCCTATGACAAGGGGCCCCACCCTCGAACGTTTTTATTAAAAAAAAGAAAAAAAACAATAATAATAAAATAATTAAATAAATAATAATAAATTAAATTAATTAACTAATTAAGGGATTAATTAAGTTAACTAATCATAATTAGCTAATTAGTTTAATTAAACAGTAGTTAACTTAATTAACTGCTAATTAGCCTAATCAGTCAATGACAAACGGGACCCACACGTCAGTTGACCAGTCAATGCTTCTGTTGACTGCTGACGTCATGCTGACGTCAGCGTGCACTGTTCTGGATAATGTTGGATTAAAATAATTAAATAAATGCTAAAAATGATTTTAATCTTTTAAAATTAATATAAAATAAACCGTAGCTCGGATGAAAAAACTTTGTACATGAAAGTTGCTCAGAACGACGAGACGATTCCGGATACGCAGTCCGTTCGTCCGCCACACCCCCCTAACCTATCGAACCCGCAACTTTCCCCCTCCGGCTCCTCTGCCCGAAAACACGAAACACCGGGAATACTTTCCCGGGGGTTTTCCCCCCTTCACCGGTATCACCTACTACCGCGTTAGGGCACACCGAACACCGCGTATTGCCTTGATATATTTTGTGGTGCTTTGTTTGCTCTGTATTCATTATTTCTTCCCCCTCTTCTCTCCGGTAGACTACGAGACCGACGCTGCTGCTGACCAGTTCGACTATGGAGTTGACGACCCCTCTCTCTTGCCAGAGCAACCAGGCAAGCCCCCCCCCCCTTGATCACCAGATATCGCCTACTCTTCTCTATACTGCTTGCATTAGAGTAGTGTAGCATGTTACTGCTTTCGTTAATCCTATTCTGATGCATAGCCTGACATTGTCGCTACATCTGTTGATACCTTACCTGCAATCCTAAATGCTTAGTATAGGATGCTAGTTTATCATCATTGGCCCTACATTCTTGTCAGTCTGCCTTGCTATACTATCGGGCCGTGATCACTTGGGAGGTGATCACGGGTATATACTATACATACATACATACTATACAGATGGTGACTAAAGTCGGGTCAGCTCATTGAGTACCCGCAAGTGATTCTGACGAGGGGGCTGAAAGGACAGGTGGCTCCATCCCGGTAGAGGTGGGCCTGGGTTCCCGACGGCCCTCGACTGTTACTTTGTGGCGGAGCGACAGGGCAGGTTGAGACCACCTAGGAGACAGGTGGGCCTGGCCCTGTTCGGCGTTCGCGGATACTTAACACGCTTAACGAGATCTTGGTATTTGATCTGAGTTGGCTACGAGCCTATACGCACTAACCATCTACGCGGGAGTAGTTATGGGTATCCCGACGTCGTGGTATCAGCCGAAGCACTTCAGACGTCAGCGACGGAGCGGCGCGCGCCGAATTGGACTGGAACGCCACTAGGCTAGGTCTGCTTTCGGCCGCCTACGCAACGTGCAGGTGTGCTATGGGCGATGGGCCCAGACCCCTGTGCGCTTAGGTTTAGACCGGCGTGCTGGCCTCTCTGTTGAGCCTAGGTGGGGCTGCGACGTGTTGATCTTCCGCGGCCGGGCATGACCCAGGAAAGTGTGTCCGGCCAAATGGGATCAAGCGTGTTGGGTTATGTGGTGCACCCCTGCAGGGAAGTTAATCTATTCGAATAGCCGTGATCTTCGGTAACAGGACGACTTGGAGTTGTACCTTGACCTTATGACAACTAGAACCGGATACTTAATAAAACACACCCTTCCAAGTGCCAGATACAACCGGTGGTCGCTCTACCTCAGGGATACGAGGAGGGGATCGCCGGGTAGGATTATGCTATGCGATGCTATTTGGAGATGCTACTTGGAGGACTTCAATCTACTCTCTTCTACTTGATGCAAGACGGTGGCTGCGAGAAGCGTAGTCTTCGACAGGATTAGTTATCCCCCTCTTATTCTGGCATTCTGCAGTTCAGTCCACTGATATGGCCTCCTTACACATATACCCATGCATATGTAGTGTAGTTCCTTGCTTGCGAGTACTTTGGATGAGTACTCACGGTTGCTTTCTCCCCCCTTTTTTCCCCTTTCCTTTCTTTCTGGTTGTCGCAACCAGATGCTGGAGTCCAGGAGCCAGACGCCACCGTCGACGACGACCCTACTACATTGGAGGTGCCTACTACTACGTGCTGCCCGCTGATGACGACCTGGAGTAGTTTAGGAGGATCCCAGGCAGGAGGCCTGCGCCTCTTTCGATCTGTATCCCAGTTTGTGCTAGCCTTCTTAAGGCAAACTTGTTTAACTTATGTCTGTACTCAGATATTGTTGCTTCCGCTGACTCGTCTATGATCGAGCACTTGTATTCGAGCCCTCGAGGCCCCTGGCTTGTATTATGATGCTTGTATGACTTATTTATGTTTTAGAGTTGTGTTGTGATATCTTCCCGTGAGTCCCTGATCTTGATCGTACACATTTGCGTGCATGATTAGTGTACGATTGAATCGGGGGCGTCACAAGTTGGTATCAGAGCCGACTGCCTGTAGGAATCCCCCTTCCAACTCCTTGGCCGAAGTCGAGTCTAGACGTTGCAAAACTTTTACTAACATGGCTGTGTGGCCCATGGGCCCACGTCGCCATTGGGTGGTATAGGATCTTTTACTCCTCGACCTTTACTCTGGGACTCTGATCTCTCCTCTATTCGGGTTAAATGAATTTTACTAAAATCTAACTTTAGGTTCTCGAAAATACTTTCTCCCGGAGAGGCCCTTCAGTCCAGATGATCACCGACTGCACCAGAAGATTTCGAAGATACTCTCCGATTTTCTCTTGAGACCTTGTGCCCGTTGCCTTTGCAATTCCCTACCACTGAAATATCCCTATGGATAAATACTTACACCTGTCGTGCTTACTTTTATTCTCAGTCGATCTTGTTATTACAAGATACCCTGAGAATATTTTGTGCCTACTGCCTTGCAGTTCTTTGCCACCTGAATACCCCTAAGAATAACTTCTCGCACCTTCCGAGTATCCGCTCATCCCAGTTGTTCAGGTGTTTCACCAAAGTCTTTGAAATACTATTCAATCCTCCGAAAATCCTTAGCAGCTTTATTGCTCTGCAAATACTTGTCTACTAGCATTATGGATGCTTCCCATATATCTGGCAATATTCACTAGTATCTTTTGACACCGTCATTTTGATCCTATTGATTCAACATGTGTGCGAATGCACACAATCATCTATCAACCCTTCTAACTTATCTTTCCGAATGAGACATCATTTTTGAACATGAGCTGGTTCTCGACCAAACTATTTGTCGCCAATTGTGCCTCTGGTTTATCCAACTTATCCATCCTTGGTCAGAGCGACTGCTTCTGATCTTTTGTTTTGGAAATCATAATTCCTTTGTTATCTAAGCATCGAATTATTCCGATGTTCTATAATATGATGCCCGTGCATTCTTTCTGGAATACCGATACTCACCTCAACTCCGTTGTGGATTGCCCGATCCATTGTTGGATTGCTATCCGACAGTGTCCTTCATATTCAATCACCTTGTGAGTTCTTCCCCTGATACATAGTGCCCTTGTTAAGTTGTATCCTCTTCTTGGCCAACCATGCTCTGCTTTCGGGCTTGTGTTATTTACTCTGGCAACTTGAGGTATATGTTTCTAAGAAGCCCCTATGGGTTGAACATATGCCTTCTCTAAACCGTGTGAACCCGAAAGTTTTCACGAGTCATACTTATCTGGTATTGCACCAGGTAAAACTTTCAACAACTAATGTCATCTTCGAAATACGAGAGGTGAATGGAAGATTATGCATTGAGGAAGTGGGAGTCGACCTTGAACTTTGTGTTCATGCCCATGGACGCGATGTATATCCTATCATGGAAGCTTCTTGTAATAATAACTATTTCCTTGATAGCTAACATATGGTATCTGTGAATTGATCCCTTGCAACCGTGGTTCCGTCCATGATTGTTCTTCTTTGATTCCATTTCTCGGTCAAGTTAAAACTATTGTCTTCTATGGATCAATACACCAGTCCAACCTTTACTTTGATCTTGTGTTGAGTATTACCCCCCTGGTATCTCGAGATTATCATGGTACTGCATAACTTCTTATGAGTTCTTCATCAAGTGCTACCTTACCACTGATTCCAATTTTTCACGGGCTCTGAGTTATTAAACACTCAAAGACATCGATAACTGAACCGAGTCCGCACTACGGTTCAACAACTCTCAGTAATCTTCTTTAAGTACGAGTTTGTACCCGATCACGCCATTCCTAGCCTGTTTGGCTATATCATTGCCTTGATGATTTCAAACTGTGCCACCTGGTCCTTATTCCGGGAGCACCAGTTTCGACGATGAGCTAAGCTTACGTCGATCTTCCTCATCATACCATTTCTCCTTGACCAACAAACTTGATTTCGAGTTTGTGTCGTACCCTTGGTTCCAATAACCTTTCGCTTCGCCAATTCCTTTGACTTGTTGACGTCGCCGATCAATTACATCTTCATGAACTCTCGCGACAAAGGTGTCGTGATCATCAACATTCTGAGCTCATCCAGGATATCAATTGAATTCATGATGAGAAATACCATCCTTGCCCTCGATGAATTGTATTATCATCGACCACTTTATTGCCTTCCCACCAACACAAGCTTGTTCATGTTTGGTGTTATACCTTGAGTTCCTTGCTATCCAGCAATTGTTCTTCTTTACCTTGGAGTATTACCGTCCTTTATGTCAAGAATGTTCTGAGATTTGTTCCACCTCTTGAGAACTCTTGACATAGAAATACTTCTCACCATCACCATTCTTTCTTGGTCCCTGTGTTAATTCCAACAAGTGAACGGTGTTGTTTGGATTCTTTCCTTCTAGCAACCCTATCTCTTTGAAGTTAATAGTCGAAAGTTCATTCTTAGGCTATTGACTATTGCATCACCATTCTGACATTGGTCGTGCAACCCAACCCATATTTCGGGCGCACCTTTCAACCAATGTTAAATTGTGTATGTTTTCCTCGAGCTTACTTCCTTATATCATTTGATCTGGCTAATGTTATCTCCTTGTTCACTTAATGGTGGAAATCCATCTTTTGGGAATCTCGGTGAATTGCCGTTGAGTTCACCAGACACCTCCTTGTCCTCTCCTTGGGTTAATGATGAACTCTTGTTAACGGAAGTCACTTCATAGTTCATTTCCCGAGAATCTTACAGTGTCATCCCGTCAATTGGTGTTGCACCTTTCTTCTCAGGCATCCTGAGCCTGAGGTATCCTGACACCAATCATACCTGAATCTCCGTCAGATATGATGGTTAGGACAACTTTCCAAGAGTTATGATATTGATCCTTTGATGACCCAGTAACATGATGTCATGCCTAGCACCCCCCCCCCGGCTGGAGGACCTATCATTATAGATTCCTTTTCAGCAAGGTTATCCATTCACCCATGAGGAAATTGTAAGACTTATTCTACAAGTTGTTCCTGATGGATCCTTCGTGTTTCCAGAGTCTGATCTTCACATGAAGACCATGTCAATGCTATCTCGAAGCATGTCTATGGTACTCCAATTTTCAACAAGAACATTTGAAACCCAATGTTAAATGTTTCCTGCCCAATTATCCAAACACCGTTGAATGGGTGATGTCATGAAAATTTCTCTTCCCTTTCCTAAAGGGGTTTTCTACGCTATATCCCGTCATGAATATCATGCGTTGCTTGCCCTTGGGAAGGATATACCCCCTGATATATGTGTTTAAACACATTTTCCTTTTCATTGTTCTGTTTAATCTGATAATCTTAATTTCCTTTCCATTGGTTGGTTTAACCTTTCTTGAGGTCTATATAATCTAAGCAGTATTATTCTCCTGCTTATGTAAACACCTCGGTGTACAACTCTGTCAGTAAGACCCTGTTGAAATTGTCGATAGCATTCCGGTCACCACCGATGGACGAGAACTCTGCCTATTGGTCCGCCTCGTTCAACGAGCAGGAAAATGGTTCTCTTCGTCCCTCGCCCCTGGTACCGACATTGTGCCGACATAACTGATAGGCTACCCTCTGACATGCCTTGCTATTGTGACCGTGCGAGATGTCACCGCTCCTATTTTTAACCCACATGGTGGGCCCATAACCCACAGTTCCACAGGATCGAAACCTGACTCTCCTGTACACCCCCTGTTCCCAAAGTTATTCCTCACGCGTGGCCTCGTGTGTAATTCACGAGCCACCTTCCGATGAGATCATCAATCTGGTATCAGACGCAATACTTATTCCCATTGCTCTGAACCCCTTTCACACTTCGCTTCAGGCAACGAACGATTGCCTATGCGCTTGAAACTTCTATTTTGCACCTTCTTGCTTTGCTCTCGATATTGTCTTAAATTTCAATTCGAGAGTTACTTTCCGCCACCTTCCTCGTTGTTGTCTACCAAATAATCTACCCTGCAGAGATCCATTCTTCGGTATACCCCCTTAATCTTTCGTTAGTACGATGAAATTTCCGAAGAAAGGATGATGACTTCATCATGATGACCTGAAGCAGAGAAAGGAAGACATCAATATAATGGGTCGACCTCTTCGAGAAGAGCAACCAAGACTGAGAAGATCCGTTAGCATTTCGTAACTAGATCCCTCCCCCCTTACTCGTGCTCCTAAATCTCGGGACGAGATTTCTTGTAGTGGAGGAGAATTGTGACGCCCGGATAATCAAGCTACAGTAACCTCTGCTAATGACACCACGTCACCTCCGTTACTGTCGCTAATCTCGCGTTAGTTCGAAAATGATTCAAATTCAAATTTGAGATTTAGGCGAACAACAAAAGTTTTCAAACATTAAAACTAAAATGTCCAAAATGAGTCAAATAAATCATGGGTAATACTAGTGGAGAAACCACAAATTTTATAAAATGTTTAAAGGCTCTAAACTAATTAAAATAGCAGCTATGACAATTAATTAAATGCCTTTTAAAAATAATAATAATGCAAACTATTTTAATTAGGTGTCAAACTTTTGGGGCAGTAGAATAAATTATAACATTAAATTAGGAGTTGTATTTATATTTTATAAAACAGAAATTAAAAGAAAATAGATAAAGAAAAGAAAACAGAAAACAAAGCTAAAAAAAGGAAGAGAGAAAGCAAACCCCCCCCCCACTGGGCTTCGGTCCAGCAGGCCACAACCCCCCACTGGGCCAACCCACCAGGCCCAGCCGGCCACTCCCCCACTCCTCCTTATCTCCTCACCCACCGAAACCCTAGCCGCCCCCCCCACTCCACCCGATTCCTCCCCCGATCCCCTTCTCCTCCCTCCCGCGTCGACTGGATCGGGATCTGCCCGATCCCGTCGCCCCCCGACGCCGGCGACCCATCGCCCCGTCCTCACCTCCTCCCCCCCTCCCCGACCGGCCGCGCAGGGCGCCCGCCACTCCCCTCGTCGCCTCGGAGCCGCCCCCGACGACCACCACGCTGCACGCCACCGCCCCGTCGCCGTCGAGCGCCTCACCGCCCTCCTCCTCGCCGGTCGCCCCCGACCGCCCCCGAGCCCGCTTTCCCGAGACCCTACGCCCCCCCACCGTGAGCTTTCCCCCCCCCTTCGCTCCCCCGATCCCCCTGGGATCGATCCCATCTCCCCCCCCCCCCCGCGCTCGGTCGCCGTGGCCGGAGCCCGCTCCGGTGCCGCGCTTGCCGCGCTCCGGCTCGCGCCGGCTCACCGCGCCCGCGTCCCTCCCCTCGCGCCTCCTCGCTCGGCCGAGGTCCCCTCCTCTTCCCCCTCGTTCCCCTCCGCACCCGAGCGCCCCCCCCCCGTCGCGGACCTCGTCGCCGGCGCCCTTCCGGTGACCAAATGGTCACGGGGCCGAGCCCCTCGTGCTCAGCGCGTCGCGCACCCCCCCGGCCTCCCCTGCTCGACGCACCACCGCGCCCGCGCCGTCGCCGGCCCCGCGTGCACGCCTCGCCATCCCGCTCATCGCGCCCGCAACCCCGCGCTCTCTGTGCGCTCACCGCGACCACCCCTGCCCGCTCGCGCCGTGGCCGTCGCCCCCGCGGCTGTGTCCGGTGCCCGCGCCCCTGGATTTCCGTAGTCGCCGCGGCCCGGCCTCGCCGCCACCGCTCCACCGTGCTGCCCCGCCTCCAGCCCCACGGGCCACTGCCGAGCCGGCGGCCACTTCCAGCGCCCGCGCCCACTGGGGCTCCATCCGGATCGGGCGCCCGTGCGCCCATGCACCCGTTAGGCCTAGGGGCCTATGACAAGGGGCCCCACCCTCGAACGTTTTTATTAAAAAAAAGAAAAAAACAATAATAATAAAATAATTAAATAAATAATAATAAATTAAATTAATTAACTAATTAAGGGATTAATTAAGTTAACTAATCATAATTAGCTAATTAGTTTAATTAAACAGTAGTTAACTTAATTAACTGCTAATTAGCCTAATCAGTCAATGACAAACGGGACCCACACGTCAGTTGACCAGTCAATGCTTCTGTTGACTGCTGACGTCATGCTGACGTCAGCGTGCACTGTTCTGGATAATGTTGGATTAAAATAATTAAATAAATGCTAAAAATGATTTTAATCTTTTAAAATTAATATAAAATAAACCGTAGCTCGGATGAAAAAACTTTGTACATGAAAGTTGCTCAGAACGACGAGACGATTCCGGATACGCAGTCCGTTCGTCCGCCACACCCCCCTAACCTATCGAACCCGCAACTTTCCCCCTCCGGCTCCTCTGCCCGAAAACACGAAACACCGGGAATACTTTCCCGGGGGTTTTCCCCCCTTCACCGGTATCACCTACTACCGCGTTAGGGCACACCGAACACCGCGTATTGCCTTGATATATTTTGTGGTGCTTTGTTTGCTCTGTATTCATTATTTCTTCCCCCTCTTCTCTCCGGTAGACTACGAGACCGACGCTGCTGCTGACCAGTTCGACTATGGAGTTGACGACCCCTCTCTCTTGCCAGAGCAACCAGGCAAGCCCCCCCCTTGATCACCAGATATCGCCTACTCTTCTCTATACTGCTTGCATTAGAGTAGTGTAGCATGTTACTGCTTTCGTTAATCCTATTCTGATGCATAGCCTGACATTGTCGCTACATCTGTTGATACCTTACCTGCAATCCTAAATGCTTAGTATAGGATGCTAGTTTATCATCATTGGCCCTACATTCTTGTCAGTCTGCCTTGCTATACTATCGGGCCGTGATCACTTGGGAGGTGATCACGGGTATATACTATACATACATACATACTATACAGATGGTGACTAAAGTCGGGTCAGCTCATTGAGTACCCGCAAGTGATTCTGACGAGGGGGCTGAAAGGACAGGTGGCTCCATCCCGGTAGAGGTGGGCCTGGGTTCCCGACGGCCCTCGACTGTTACTTTGTGGCGGAGCGACAGGGCAGGTTGAGACCACCTAGGAGACAGGTGGGCCTGGCCCTGTTCGGCGTTCGCGGATACTTAACACGCTTAACGAGATCTTGGTATTTGATCTGAGTTGGCTACGAGCCTATACGCACTAACCATCTACGTGGGAGTAGTTATGGGTATCCCGACGTCGTGGTATCAGCCGAAGCACTTCAGACGTCAGCGACGGAGCGGCGCGCGCCGAATTGGACTGGAACGCCACTAGGCTAGGTCTGCTTTCGGCCGCGTACGCAACGTGCAGGTGTGCTATGGGCGATGGGCCCAGACCCCTGTGCGCTTAGGTTTAGACCGGCGTGTTGGCCTCTCTGTTGAGCCTAGGTGGGGCTGCGACGTGTTGATCTTCCGAGGCCGGGCATGACCCAGGAAAGTGTGTCCGGCCAAATGGGATCAAGCGTGTTGGGTTATGTGGTGCACCCCTGCAGGGAAGTTAATCTATTCGAATAGCCGTGATCTTCGGTAACAGGACGACTTGGAGTTGTACCTTGACCTTATGACAACTAGAACCGGATACTTAATAAAACACACCCTTCCAAGTGCCAGATACAACCGGTGGTCGCTCTACCTCAGGGATATGAGGAGGGGATCGCCGGGTAGGATTATGCTATGAGATGCTATTTGGAGATGCTACTTGGAGGACTTCAACCTACTCTCTTCTACTTGATGCAAGACGGTGGCTGCGAGAAGCGTAGTCTTCGACAGGATTAGTTATCCCCCTCTTATTCTGGCATTCTGCAGTTCAGTCCACTGATATGGCCTCCTTACACATATACCCATGCATATGTAGTGTAGTTCCTTGCTTGCGAGTACTTTGGATGAGTACTCACGGTTGCTTTCTCCCCCCTTTTTCCCCTTTCCTTTCTTTCTGGTTGTCGCAACCAGATGCTGGAGTCCAGGAGCCAGACGCCACCGTCGACGACGACCCCTACTACACTGGAGGGGCCTACTACTACGTGCTGCCCGCTGATGACGACCGGGAGTAGTTTAGGAGGATCCCAGGCAGGAGGCCTGCGCCTCTTTCGATCTGTATCCCAGTTTGTGCTAGCCTTCTTAAGGCAAACTTGTTTAACTTATGTCTGTACTCAGATATTGTTGCTTCCGCTGACTCGTCTATGATCGAGCACTTGTATTCGAGCCCTCGAGGCCCCTGGCTTGTATTATGATGCTTGTATGACTTATTTATGTTTTAGAGTTGTGTTGTGATATCTTCCCGTGAGTCCCTGATCTTGATCGTACACATTTGCGTGCATGATTAGTGTACGATTAAATCGGGGGCGTCACACCTTGCTATGTGGGATGGTAAATCTAAGTGACTTACCTGTAGTAAAGAGACGACGATCAAAACCCTGTTTAAACTTAGAATGGTATAAGTATTTTTCCGTTGTACACGGCAGTTCTTGCCAACCGTAGGTTATGCGGTGAGGATCAACCAGACCCATTTAATGTAGGAGAAACCATAAATGGTTGACCACCATGAGTTATCGATAGTTGTTTAGTAATGGCGCTAGACCCGTCAGCTAAGAAGACCCAGTCTAGGAAGAACCTTACCTAGATGAAAGACAGAAAAAAATTGTGGTAAAGGTTATGCCACCACCGGAAGAGCCCGGATAAGGAATTATCCTGAAGATCTAAGAAGACCGACACTGTTAACAATATGGATGAAGTATATGAGTTTCGAGGGAACCATAACCATGCTTTTAAGGGAGGTAGCACCCCAGACCCCTGTGATGATCGATGGATTTTAAAGAGACCCCGAACATAACCTTTTCTTTATAGCCTCTTCGAATCTCGAGGACGAGATTCCTTTTAAGGGTGGTAGGTTTGTAACATCCCAAAATTCTAAATTTTGGAATGTTATAATAAATAGATAGATTTGATTGATTGTTTGATTGACTGTCTGAAAGTGAGTGAATTCAAACTTTTTGAAAGTTAAATGAGAGGGAATAAAAGGACTTTCCCAAACTTTCATATTTGCTTTCTGATCTCCATGAATTCAAATTATTTTCAAATACAAAACCCTTGAGCGAAGATGATATGACTTCTTCCATTTAATTAAATGAAAGGGTATTTGAAAATAATTGAATTTCATTTGGAAATATTTCAATTCATAAACTTCATGCAGCTCAATGATTTTCATGAGAGAAGATAAAATGACTTCTTCAAATTATATGAAATATGAGTTGGGAGTTTCAAAGACTTAAATTCAAAATTCTTTTGAATTTATTTTCAATTTGGAGTTATTTGAGTTTTATTCAAATTATTTTTCTCCAAAATAAAAATACATGGAAAATAGGGTAACATGATTCCCTACAACAGAAAATTGGAGAAAAATTAATTTGAAATCATTTTGGTATTTCTAAAATGATTTTTATTGGATTTTATTAGACCAGTAGCACTCTTTGAATTATCTGAATTTGTGTGAAATTTATTTAATGCTAGGAAAATGTTCATATTGTAGAAAATCTTTTTCTAAATTTTTTGATATATTATATGCCTATATAATATTAGTATTTATTTTGTTTTTGTTATTTTTGTTTGTTTGTTTGCGTAAAAAAATGGTTTAAAAAAAACTGTTCGGGCCGACCGAACTGGGCCGCGCCCAGCCCAGCCGCCGTCTGCCTCCCGTGCGTCCGACTCAAGGTGGAGTCCGCCGCCGCCACGGTTCGCCGGTGCCGTCTACCGGCCGAACTCCTCTGCCCCGACCCCTTCCCCACGCCACCTCCTCGCCCCCCCTCTTAAATAGGCCGGCCCCGAGCCCCGGGCCCCCGACGCTGTCTTGACGCCGCTCACCCACGCGCAGATCGCTGCCGTCGCCGCCGACGCAGCTTGCTGCGCGCTCCACCGTCGCTGCACCGAGCCGCACCGCCGCCTGCTCGCCTCGCCGCTGCCGCGCTGCTCTCCCACGCCGCCGCACTTCCCTCGCCGGAGCCGCGTCGCCCTCGCTGGAGTCCGTCGCTAATCTCCGCCGCCGGTTTTTGAAGAAAAACTGCCCGAACCGGTACAAACCGACCCGGTTTTGTTTTAGGTTTTCTTTTAGCTCGGTTTTCTTTGTTTTGATCGGTTTATTTATTAGGTTTAGTTAGTTAGTGGATGTTCGTCTGTTAGTACTCAGTAGCGAACGGTTTTCGTCTTATAGGCTTCTGCAGTGAACGTTCGCTATTTAGTCTTTTCTTTTATTTCAGTTTTCGGCCAGGGACCCGTTTGTGAATAACTTATTTGTAGAATAGCCCCTGATCTTCAAAACACCGTAACTTTTTTCTCGTTAGTCCAAATTCTACGAAACCAACGCCCACTCCTTCATTACGATCTCCTCTATCCATTAATCCAACTCAAACATGTTTTTCAATAGTTTAAAATTTGAATTAGATTGGATTTGAATTCAAACTTCATTTGATCATCACTTGAGTTTCGTAGTTCCGTTTCAGTTGATTCTTTTTGCAAATCGAAGCTCTTGACCTAAACATTCTGATAAGGCCAAATTCACATAATTTTGGTACTGTTGGAAATTGTTTTAAGTTGCAAGAGCTATTTGCTTGGTTTTGATGTTTTCCGAATCGTCTTCTTCGATCTTTCTGATCTTTGAGTGATTGCTTATGTGTGGTTACTATTGCTTGCTTATGATAGATTGACCGGAGTGAGACGAGTAGATCTATCAAGAGTTTTGAGTGCGAATCATCTTCATCAACATTGCAGGCAAGTTCACACTTTGATCATATCCCCTTTCATACCCAGTTTTTATGCATTAGTTTCACCCTCAAACATTGCATGAGTAGGATTGATAACATGTGGGTATTGGGAAGTAGTTGATGAGGTAGGAACCTATTGCCCTGCATTCAAACCTGGGGAGTTACTATTACGTTATGCTTAAATTGCCATGCTATGCTCGTAGACGTGGATTGGGTTTGAGAGTATTTCATGACAGATGTGAGATTGTTAATTAATGGTTCAACTTAAGGTGGCAACTTTAATACAGATCTGGGTGGATTGCTAGGGGCACCCTAGGGATATACCAGTGGATTTGCCCGGACACCTGGGGAAATACCAGTGTTGTCCTAGGAGATCCCGGGGATATACCGTGTGATCATCCTATGGTCTGCCACCCAGGCTCAAAGGGATCATAAGATTATTCATGCTAGAAACTTCCGTGTGCAGCCACAAGCTATTATGGGCTCTAGCATAATTGATTAAGTCGTGTGAACTCTTACAGTGGTAGACTAGCAGATGTAGGGGTTGTAGGTGGAATGGTCTACCCATCGTAAGGTGCAAACGCTTCTGAAAGACTATGTCTCGGTCATCCGTTTCTCAAACACCTTGTAGTGCGAGAAATCCAACGGAGGAGATCGGGTCTTGTGGGGAAAAGTGCACAAACCTCTGCAGAGTGTATAAACCAATCATGATTAGCCGTGTCCCCGGTTATGGACGTCTTGAGTCTCTGGTACTTGGATTATCCTGTTGATCTCATCACATTACTTTAAATTAAGTTTGTTGGGTTTAATGATGTTATTTAATTGGGATTGAGAATGCTGTCAACCATTCTCAATGTTCAACAACCACCATGATAGTTAAATAAAATTTATTCCTTTGTAGTAGGGAAAAATTGGCTTTTCGCAAAAATAAAACCATAGAGCTTTTCCACCAGCCAAATATGCATGTAGTGATAGCCATTGTTCATCATTTCTCTCTATGGTGTGAATTTACCAATACATTCAATGTACTGACCCTTTGTGGCTGCAACGTCTCATGTTGCAGGAATCTTACGACGAGTAAGTGATACGTTAGGGTTACAATTTCTACACTCAACTTTGCCATTGGTGTTGATGGGAATCCACAACCTTGTTACTTCCGCTATTTTGGATTGAGGTAATAGTATTTACGTTACTTTACACATGTGATTTACCTCTGTTATAAATCCTCGAGTACTGTGTGTGTCAGCATACCGATCCAGGGATGACACTTAAGCATAGAGACTTGATCCATTCGGGTCGGGTCGCTACAACAGCGGAGGAGTCCTCAATATATGGTTTAACATAGGCATTAGAAGCATAATTATCATAACAATATTTAAGTATGACAAAATTTTCATATTAGTGAAGAGTAGCATCATACTTTCCAATCAAAGAAGCAATTTCATAAGCACCCTTGAAAGCAACAAATTCTTCAATTTGTTGAACATGATAGTAATTATGAACACCCTTAGCGTACGAAGATACGATTACATTATCACTAAACTTACATTGGTAGGGAAGGTGTTTCTTAGGGTCTTCAGAACAACAAGTAAAATCATAAATTTCACATAAATTCCAAGCATAGCATTGCAAACGATGAATTTGATCCAATAAAAGTTTCCCTTTTTGAGATAAGCGGTGTCGCACATAATAAGCATGCTCATCTAAATATTTTCAATCAACTAAGCTAGTTGGGGTTTCAGCACGAGCACATAGGGATCGAAGACGATCCAGGTAAAAATCTTCAGGAGTGTGATAGATTTTGAGTGGTTCTTCAACCATTCGTGTAGCAGGTACAACTATTTTTTTGGTATTTTGCGTTTCCTACCCATAACTAAAGATAGAAAACAACTTAGAACAGCAAATAAAAACTACTTAGTGATAAAGAAAACAAGCACACACGATAATATTCACCCCACGCTATGACTCCCCGGCAACGGCGCCAGAAAAAGGTCTTGATAACCCACAAGTATAGGGGATCAATTGTAGCCTCTTTCGATAAGTAAGAGTGTCGAACCCAATGAGGAGCTAAAGGTTGAACAAATATTCATTCAAGTTCTATCGACCATCGATACAACTCTACGCACGCTTGACATTTGCTTTACCTAGAACAAGAATAAAACTAGAAGTACTTTGTAGGTGTTTTTGGATAGGTTTGCAAGATAATAAAGAGCACGTAAATAAAAGCTAGGGTCTATTTTAGGTAAAGAAGCAATAAAGTTAGTATAGCAAGTGTGGAATAGTGGCGGTAGGAGTTGCAAAATTGTCCCTAAGCAATTGACTACTTTACTAGACTGAAAGCAAGTTTTATGTCGGAGAGGCCACTGCTAGCATGTCATCCCTGACTTGGAATTCTATGCACTTATGATTGGAACTATTAGCAAGCATCCGCAACTACTAATGTTCATTAAGGTAAAACCCAACCATAGCATTAATATATATTGGTCCCCCTTCAATCTCGTATGCATCAATTTCTATGCTACATTGAAGTTTCTGTCACTCTTGCCCTCCAATACATAGTCCTAACAACATATAACTAACCCTATGATGTGATCCACGCGCGCGCTCATATGATGGGCACCAAAGGACAGCAACATAACCACAAGCAAATTAAATCAATCATAGCAATTCATCAACCATCGTTAGGACAATGAAAATCTACTCAGACATCATAGGATGGCAACACATCATTGGATAACAATATGAAGCATAAAGCACCATGTTCAAGTAGAGGGTACAGCGGGTTGCGGGAGAGTGAACCGCTATAGATAGAAGGGGGAGGTGATGGAGATGTTGGTGAAGATGGCGGAGGTGTTGGTGTAGATTGCGGTGATGATGATGGCCCCAGCGGTGTTCCGGCGCCACCGGAAGCGAGGGGGAGAGAGCCCCCCTCCTTCTTCTTCTTCTTCCTTGACCTTCTCCCTAGGTGGGAGAAGGGTTTCCCCTCTGGTCCATGGCCTCCATGGCTTGGGAGGGGCGAGAGCCCCTCCGATATTGGATCTATCTCTCTGTCTCTCTCTTTTTCTGCGTTCTGGAATTCTGCCCTTTCACCGTTTCTTATATATCCGGAGATCCGTACCTCCGATTGGATTGAAACCTTCGCTCCTATTTTTTCCCGAAAATTAGCTTTCTTGCGGCCAAAGAAGAGCAGTAAGTTCCTTACAGGGGGCACGAGGGTCAGGGGCGCGCCCAGGGGGTGGGGCGCGCCCCCTACCTCGTGGCTCCCTCGGGTACCCCTGGGCGCGCCCCCTACCTCGTGGCTCCCTCGGATACCATCTCGCGTTGATTTTCTTCCCATACCTCACAAATATTCCAAAAATATTCTCCGTCCATTTTTATCCCGTTTGGACTCCGTTTGATATGGATTTTCTACGAAACAAAAAACATCCGACAAACAGGAACTGGCACTGGGCACTGGTTCAATATGTTAGTCCCAAAAAAAGTATAAAAAGTTGCCAAAAGTATATGAAAGTTGTATAATATTGGCATGGAACAATCAAAAATTATAGATACGATGGAGACGTATCACCTACCTATCGATACAGAGAACAACCATGAAGGCAAGGTAGTTAAGGACGAGATACATACGCAGGGTTTGATGTAGGTCAAACCCAGCAATCCGAGCAGCTGGAAGGGAATCCTGACAATGCATGAGCTCGCGTTTTGGTTGACCTACATTTGACGGTGACCGGCCCTAACATGAACTAGGAGGAATCCATTCATGGCAAACACATACCCCTCATTATCGGTTAAAGGGATGATATATATACACTTGGGGAGCCCACATATATCCGTGTCGTCACAAAAAAACGCATAAGGGAAACGTGGTCGATCAGAAGACCCCGTATACACTACATGCGGCCCGAAAATATGTATGGGTACGATGGTGTATGATGTGTTTAAATTCCAAATGCACAACTTCGATGGGCCACGCCAAGTTCATTACAAACCGAACACCATACCCAACTCCAAGCCTGGTTCAATACCTATGATGTCAGTTTCCCAACTTCGAGGCGGCAGCGGGGGGGGGGGGTCGTCCCACGCATGCGCTCAAATTTTATTTGTCTATCATGGGACACATCGATATATATCTATACATCTATACATCTATACACATTTATAGTGTGCGAATAACTATGAAAGTTGCTCATTGGATGAAGCCAATCTGACGGTACAGAGATGGAAAATCCGAGCACTACTGGCCGTTGGATATCATCTACATTCCGCCAGATTCTGCCACATGTACAATCTAGAAGACTCCATGGTTGAACTTAAGCATAATGCACAAACCTCTAAACACAAGCACTTCTCCTTTGTTCTCTAGAGTCTTCCATATCTTAATTCCCAAACCTTTTTTCTAAATGAATTGTCACTATTTGTTTTTACCCTTACAATGCACAATTCCATGAATCTTAAAACAATTTTTTTTACAAAACTAATAGATTTTGGATGAGATGAACTATAAGAATTAAACGAACATCTACATCATGCATATCTGGGAGAAGAGGCGGGAAACCGATGAGAGGAGTGGCGAGAAACGGTAGCCTGTTTTGAATGAAAACCTAGTAGAGAAGGAAGCGTGAGCTACACAACGCATGCGCAAAGTGCTTACCCATGTACTGCATGTGCTGTCGAAAGGGCTCAAGGTTGCTGTTTGAGTTGGGAGCATCCAACGGTGCACACATATGATCCGTGGGCTTTGGGTTCTGGCCAGTCAGAACGCAGGACTCAGATCGTGCGCGCACCGGGTGTTGGGGATATTACTACTAAGTATAAACCGGCCATGAGGGTCCGGGTCATGCCCACAATGAGTTAGTCATGTTTGAAGCCCATGAAGACAAGAAGTATGGTGCTTTACAGAGGAGATCTAACATGAAGGCCCAGGGCCCAAAGGCGAATTAGGGCCCGTAGACATAAACCGCCATATGATATGTAACTTATGTTGTAAGGCAAGGAAAGGTAGAAACCGAGCCGGGCACGTTTATGAGCCGGCCTCGGGATTCTGTAAACTGCCGGGCGTCAACTTGTGTATATAAAGGGACGACCCGGCGGCGGTTTAGGGACAATAAACAATAACTCGAGAGCCAGGCAAAGCGGATTCGCTCCCTGGTCATCGGAACCATAGCAATTCCATCACAACTGGAGTAGGCTTTTACCTTCATCGTAAGGGGTCGAACCAGTATAATTCCTTGCGTCCTTTGTTCCGCTTTAACCCCTTTAAGCTAACCCGTTGCGATGGCTCCATGACTAAGTCCTCTCACTAGGACATCTGCCGTGACAAAACCACGACAGTTGGCGCCCATCGTGGGGCTATCGCATGATGGTTTCGAGTTCTTGAAGGGCAGCTTCGGAGGACTCAAGGGACACGTTGTGGGCCGGATAACCAAGAGGCGTCGTGGCAAGCTCTACATCGACGATGCAGGCTGGGGCCCCGAGGCCGGCTCGATTGAGTACGGGTATCGGGTCCCCTTTGGCGGAATACACGTTTTCATTGGCAAGATCGGTGAACCGGGCCCTGAGCCGGACATTGATACATCCATTTTGCATCATGCTTTTATATCGATATTTATTGCATTATGGACTGTTATTTCACTTTATGTCACAATACTTATGCCTATTCTCTCTTATTTTACAAGGTTTACATAAGGAGGGAGAATGCCGACAGCTGGAATTTTGGGCTGGAAAAGGAGCAAATATTAGAGACCTATTCTGCGCAACTCCAAAAGTCCTGAAACTCCACGGAACATCTTAAAATAAATAAAGAAAAATCCTCGCCAAAGATGAAGGCCAGGGGGCCCACACCCTGCTCACGAGGGTGGGGGGGCGCCCCCCCCCCCTAGGGCGCGCCCCCCTACCTCGTGGGCCCCCTGGTGGCTCTCCGACGTCCATCTTCTCCTATATGAAGTCTTTCGATGAGAAAAAAATAAAGGAGGAACTTTTCGGGATGAGACTCCGCCGCCACGAGGCGGAACCTTGGCGGAACCAATCTAGAGCTTCGGCAGAGCTGTTCTGTCGGGGATACTTCCCTCTGGGAGGGGGAAATCGTCACCATCGTCATCACCAACGCTCCTCTCATCGGGAGAGGGCAATCTCCATCAACATCTTCACCAGCACCATCTCATCTCCAAACCCTAGTTCATCTCTTGTATCCAATTCTTGTCTCAAAGTCCGGGATTGGTCCTAGTAGGTTGCTAGTAGTGTTGATTACTCCTTGTAGTTGATGCTAGTTGGTTTATTTGGTGGAAGATCATATGTTTAGATCCTACATGCGTATTACTATCCCTCTGATTATGAACATGAATATGCTTTGTGAGTAATTATGTTTGTTCCTGATGACAAGGGAGAAGTCTTGCTATGAGTAGTCATGTGAATTTGGTATTCGCTTGATATTTTGATAAGATGTATGTTGTCTAGCCTCTAGTGGTGTTATGTGAACGTCGACTACATAACACTTCACCATTATTTGGGCCTAGAGGAAGGCATTGGGAAGTAATAAGTAGATGATGGGTTGCTAGAGTGACAGAAGCTTAAACCCTAGTTTATGCGTTGCTTCGTAAGGGGCTGATTTGGATCCACATGTTTCATGCTATGGTTAGGTTTACCTTAATACTTTTGTTGTAGTTGCGGATGCTTGCAATAGAGGTTAATCATAAGTGGGATGCTTGTTCAAGTAAGAACAGCACCCAAGCACCGGTCCACACACATATCAAATTATCAAAGTATCGAACGTGAATCATATGATCGTGATGAAAACTAGCTTGACGATAGTCCCATGTGTCCTCGGGAGCGCTTTTCCTATTATAAGAGTTTGTTCTGGCTTGTCCTTTGCTACAAAAAGGATTGGGCCTCCTTGCTGCACTTTATTTACTTTTGTTACTTGTTGCTCGTTACAATTTATCTTATTACAAAACTATCTGTTACCACTTATTTTAGTACTTGCAAAGAATACCTTGCTGAAAACCGCTTATCATTTCCTTCTGCTCCTCGTTGGGTTCGACACACTTACTTATCGAAAGGACTACGATAGATCCCCTATACTTGTGGTTCATCAAGACTCTTTTCTGGCGCCGTTGCCGGGGAGTGTAGCGCCTTTGGTAGGTGGAATTTGGTAAGGAAAAATTTATATAGTGTGCTGCAATTTACTGTCACTTGTTACTATGGAAAGTAATTCTCTGAGGGGCTTGTTTGGGGTATCTTCACCCCGTCCAGTAGAGCAAAGAGTTGCTCCTCAACCTACTGAACCTATTGAAAATGAAACTCCT